>NW_025783461.1:0-30190 GCF_021130785.1 Homalodisca vitripennis
TCTATTTGATATGGCCGATTAGAAATGTGAGGACGGGCAATATAAGGGTTAAAAGGGGATCGAGGCTATCCTTTCAATAAAAAAAAGAAAAAATACACACATACTGAACCGTTGAATTGAAAAATACGATTTCTATTTTAAGTTTTTATTATTGTGGCCTCGAACCTACAAACTGTATAACCTTTCAATGTGAATATGAATTTTTAAAAATTCAACTGGTACTTCAAACACGTGCGTTTGACACAACCGTTAACCATTATTACAAACTATAAGTTATTCTGTCATATTACCCACGTCATAGCTGCGTTTGGCCTGTAATACACCCAGATTATATGATACTGTGTAAGCTCAGGCCACCTATCCATGAGAACACATACATCTAAATGTTATACCTACAATCTATTTGCCCAGAATACTGTAATTTATAAGATATGTTTAAAATTGTAAAATTTATAGGTTGTATAAATTGTTTAATTCTGGTAATTATATAGGATTAACGAGAATAGGACTGTTTAAAATCCTCGTAGCTTAGGGATATTTTTTATTAGCATATACAGAAAATTCCTTAAAATAAAAGTATCCACTATGTTGTTTATGGAAAAAATCACCTTAGCAAATTATAAATAAATTATTTTCGTACTCAAGTTTGCTCAAAATTTGAAATTCTCCTAGATAAATTTTCTACTTTTCATTCATTGTTTAACCGTTAAGATCAATGGTGTAACAGGTTTGGCAAATGATCAGCCAAATCCTTATGCACGTGATATGCACCTATAATCGAACTTAATATTGCATTCATGAGGAATTTGACCTCTACATAATAACCTGCCTAGTTTTCTTTTCGCTTTGAGATTTTAATCCTCTCCTGTACCCAAAGGTGTTGCAGGGAGAATCGCTGTAATATTTTCATAAGACAATTTTAATAACTATCCCATAGTGGCCCAAGCTCCCAAGACCAAGTTCGCCGTGACTGGTGCGGGGGTGCATCCCCCACATCTCTTCAAGGCCTCTCTGCCGGTTAGGCTTTAAGACTTGTGTCTCGAGGGTCAAAGCCCTAGTAGAGATTTCGCTTAACCTGTCAGTGGGGGTTGAAGTGTCCGTGGATGCAAGTCGATGTTGTAGTCCCGATGTCATCCAGTCATTCCATTGGGAAGACGCAGTTGGGGGACCTCTTCACTGGGCGCGAAAGCTCACGGATGTGATCCCACGGGTGAGGACTCTGACAAGCTTCCCCTCAAGGGCTCCGAATGTCAGGCCTTCTACGAAGCTCCTGGATGTTAGGGACGTTAGACGAAGCCCTGACTACGGTGTATTCCCTCACGAACCAGGTCCCGACCCCAGTGGTCCGCCGGAGGAACATCAACGCTGCTGGACAGCGAGCAAACTTGGCCTTCCTGTGCGGATCTTGTGCAGGTGCATGGTGGTTAACCATGCTGGGTGCATATGTGAGCACTGGGTCGTATCAAGAGCCGTGTAGGAGCAGCGAACCCTTCGTCCTGGTCGGTAGCTTTATCGGTGGATTTTTGTAGCATGGGGCCGATGTGCTGGATACCAAAAAAACGAAAGCCCTTTCCTGCGCTTGGGCCGACATGAATCCTCTTGAGAGCAGTGGGGTGTGAAAGTCAGCTTGGAGTCCCCAGGTACGTTGACTGAAGTCTTCCAACCGGTTATGTCTTTCGAGCCGTTGAGTTGGACAGGTGGCGGGCCGTCCCGCTTGTTCTCCTTGTTCCCTCGTGAAGTTTGGTGGCTTCACATTTGTTCAACCGTTGAACCTTGATCCTCCATCTTGCGTTCAAGCCAGGGCTCCAGTAGGTGCAGCATGCTGCGCTGGATGTAGAACCCAGCCATCCTCAGGTTGGCAGAAGTGGCCGTGAGAAGCGCATCGTCCCGCATACAGGGAGAGCTGCACTCTCGGAGCGACCGGAAAGTTGGTTTGTGTACCACAGGTACAGGATCGGGCCGAGGACTGATCCCTGTGGCACACCAGATGTCACTGGGCGGGTCGTGGAGATGGATCGGGCAACGCTGTCGTAGAAATTCCGGAGGTGGAGATAGCTGCGGAGCAGCCGAAATATCCTGCCAGGCAATGGAGACGATGACAGCTTGAAGAGCAGTCCCTCGTGCCACACCTTGGCGAAGGCTTTGCTCACGTCTATCAGGACCGAAGTGGAGTGGTGCTTCCTTCCTACAGCTCCGGTGATGTTGTTCAGGACTCTGCGAAGCTGAAGGGTGGTGGAGTGGCCGGTGCGGAAGCCGAATTGTTCTGTCCTGATAGACGTGAAGAACTCATTCTGAATCAAACAATATCACACATGCGTTCACAAACTTTAACATATTACAATATAAGTTATTCTGTCACACCCACGCATACCTGGAGTTGCTATAAACAACAGGTTATATGATACTGTGTAATCTCATGCACATATCCATGAGAACACATACATCTAAATGTTATACACCTACAATCTCTGCCAGTATACTTTATTTAGCAGATGTTTTAAAATTTTGTAAAATTTAAACAAGATTGTTGTAAATGTTTTTCAAACTAGTAAATTTTTCTATCTTGTAATTTAACCGAAGATTAATGTGTAAAGGTTCGCTACTGATCAGCCAAATCTTATGCAGTAATATGCACTACTATAGAACCTGATATTGCCTTCATAGAAAAAACCCTGCCTAGTATGTGTTTCGCATTGATTTTAATCCTCTCTGTACCCAAAGTGTGCAGGGAGAATATCTTTACTATATTAAGAACAGTTTTTTCCAAACCTAGTGGTATTTTCTTGTTTATATATATTTGATCAACATTATATAGTTGTTTCAAGAGAAGTATAATTCTTACGTATGTCACACAGCCATGTATACGGCATTTTCTAGGAAGTTAAATATTCACAAATAGTTCAACCTAGTGTACGAAAACCAGCAAAGATTAAGAACGCTTAATTATAGTAAGTGAAATGTTACACATTCAAAATTTCGAAGAATGGAGTGGAACTCAATTGTATAAAAATACGGTCTATAATTTGTAATACATTAAATTAGTTCCGGCAGTTCACACCAGAGCACTCTTCTACCCAACATTAAATATAAAACGTTTAATTTAAAGTTAGAGCAAAGTATTGATGGATTCATTTGTTGCTTGTTACCGAGGGTTTTCGGCAAAGAGTAATAATTATTTTCAGGGTTAAGATTAAACTAAAGTAGTTGTGCAGGATATGTGAGAGCTATAGTTTAGTTTTAGTTGAATACCTGCGTGAGAAAACCATTATAATGATCCTTGATTAGATATTTGTTAAGAATGAAAATTGAGTAACAATAGGAATATATATATATATATATATATATGTGTATATATATATATATATGTATATATATATATATATATATATATATATATATGTATATATATATATATATATATAATATATATATATATATATATATACATATATTACATCATTTTATTGTAAATGATTTTAATAAACTAAATTCTAGGCTAATTATTATAACTCATTTAGGACAGATTTTTAATTATCTGAGTATTTAAAACATGCCGGGAAGGAATAGTTATTGTAGATCTAACACCTGATATCGAGTATATAACTTTAGAGCACAAATATAATTAACATGTTGCTGTACACTTCAGTACAGATTAATATACTGAAAACATATTGTAAAGTAATCAAGCATTTGTTATATATTTTATTACTATTGAGAATGTTATATATGTTCATTATTTAATACCATCAAAGACAAAACATTATTAAAAAAAACAAACACTGAAAATGTATCATACTTTCAAACACATGCTTTTTTAAGAACGAATTATAAAATGGAGTGGAAATAGATAGAATTGCAAAACACTTCTAAATAGATACAATTGTCCTGGATCTTTAAAAACAGTAGTTGCTAATCATTGTGAAAATATCATCACACTTGGCATTTTGGTACGATTAACTACCCAAGAAACCCATTGTTAGGCCAAAAAGTAAAGCCCTTTTAAGCTGCAATGTAAAAAAACAGAACAACTCATTTAAATCGCAGCACTAGACACAACATAGTATAGTTGCAAGACACAACTTATAACCTAAAAACTGAGAATACTATAGTTTACTGTTATTTAATTTTTGGTGACCCATAGTTATGTATAAGCTGCAAAACCTAATACTAAACTCATATAGTTGTTGAATTGGTTTATAGAGAGTATTCAGTTTATTTTTTATAATTTATATGGTTTAAGAACCGTCTATGTTAATTCTAATTTTCAAGTCCATTAATAATCACGAAAGCCATTTCTACATTTAATAATAATTTATTAAACTAATAAAGGCATTTAAACGGCTACTGTGTTACAAACGACGGGATAAAAGTCAACTTTGAAGACTTTGACAACCAGGCGGTGAGGCGCTGTGTACAAGGAAGTACCTATAGTAGCCAACATATTTAAATCTGTATGATTATATTGTTGTAACACATTGCCGCGCATTCAAAACTTGTTACAAAAGAGTAGAGGTAGATCCCCTCTTAAGGCTTATTATGCCCATCCTCGTGGGCTTCTGGCCCTGTGCAGGGATCTTATTATACAGAATAAGGAGAAGAGTAGAAGGTCATTGGTACTGAGAAACACTGTGCCTGGTCACACACAAGTTATGAAACTGTGGTCTCTTTCTGTATCAGATCCAAAGTGCAAAGTCCTGTGCCGTGCGGTTATCGGCTCTAGCAATACCGGTTAGTATTTTTAACATTGTATTATTCCTTCTATTCACTTGTATATTATATAATTTTACAGAGAATATTAGGTGTTCCATTATATACTCATAATGTAGTACGTAGTATATACATAGTTTCACTCTTCAACTTTAGGATCCTAAAACATTACTATTTATAATTAATCTAGTTATTTTAAAATCAGGAAATATGTTCCCACTGGTGTCCATTTCATATATTTTTTGAGGTGTTTAATTAACCATTGCAAAAATTTTCAACATTGGATTATTGCACCTATTCACTTGTATATTGTACAATTTTACAGATATATTGGTTTGTTTCCATTGATACTTATAACTTAGTACGTAGTATATACGTAGTTTCACTCTTAAACTTTTCAAGTCTGGAATATGTTCCAGTCACGATTATTTATATTTTTGGAGTGTTTAATTAGCCATTGAAAAAATTACATATCTTATAAAGTATTTGAAGTACAAATTCAAAAAACTTATCTGAAATACTCTAATCGTTAATGTGGAATTGGCTTTTTTAGATAATTTGTGTGTGTTATGAGTATCAACGTTTTTATGAATATATTTGTCTATCTAAACATGGACATTTATTTTATGTACAAAATCGATAAAATTATATAGGGTCTTCAGCTCTTTTAATTGAATGAATAAAAATGAAAAGTATTTATCACATTATAAAAAAACCAGTGTTTCATAAGTTTTAAGAAGTTCCATCATGTTATTGTATGTGCGGAATATAAAATTTGCGAATTGATTAGTTTTATTGATTTTATTTAAAAGAGTAAAACATTAAAAATGTAACAGTAACATTAGTGACTACATCTTAATTCAGGAAAAAATATAAATTTTTTATATCTAAAAACAACGCTTTTATTTGAGAGTCAAGTGGCTAAATACTGTTTACTTAAAAATATCTCAAAGCATGTTTCTGAATAGGATAATAAATAAAAAGAGAGAGTATATTAGGTGAAAGCCTTTAAGTACTGTACGGATGTGGTCAAACCCCCATTTGAGCCAAACATAGAGAATATAAACATCTCCTTAATTTTAACTTTCTCTAATATGGTTTATTTTATTTAAAAAATACCACATGTATATTAAATGTGTCACATTTTATCTTGTTTTTATCAAAAAATACATTTCACTTTTCTAACTTGCTTTCTAATATTAAAGTGATCTTGTGTTAAAGTACATGTGGGTAATCAATGTCAACCAAACAATAAAGTATGAAGAGTCCATTAAGCCAGTGCGACAACCCTATTGAGAGTTGTAACAGAGGTGTGATAACTTAATATAAGATAAAAAAATTGTTTACATGCTGGCAATCGTTTACAAGAGTTAAAAACTAAAGGTAACCCAACTCAGACTATTTAAAAACTATATTAAATTATATTTCTTCTTCAAACAATCTCACCGATTTTATTTTTGCAGTTATTTTATGTTTATTTAATAACATAGTAACCTATTTAACCAGATAACTATACAGTTGAAGTTTAAGAGCACTGCAATGTAGACTACTTGAATTATATTCATCAAAGCGAAACCTTTACTCATATCTAAAAGATTTTTTTAGTTACAGATATACTAATTAACAATAAAATGTCATCATCGGAATACTGTCTGTTGATATTATATTCCAAGCGATAATAATATATAATATAAACCATACTCTAGGATGGCCAACATATTATTTTTGTATTTAGGATATATGTGTATGAATAATGAGATAATACATACATCTACACATCGATAATATCCGTTCATATATACCTGATAAATAGTAGAAAGATTACTTGTGGAGAATTATTTACTTAAATTTGTCATATAGATCCTCATATCACTCAGGCATTTAATAACAGTGCAATATTAAACATAATTTGAAATAAGCGAAGGCTAGTTTCTTAGAAATAAAATTCATATGTTAATAACATTTAATTGTTACACTTAATAAAATAATAACTGTATTATACAGATTTGAGTAGATATATGGTCTGTAATTGTTGATTTAACCAATTAGTTTCTGAATTCATCACCATAGCTCTGAAGGTAACCTTCACAGACATTCAGAATTAAATTTATATTTCCTCTTTTTGTTTCCTGTCATACTACAAACAATAGTTTGTTTTTTTCATTTTGTAACACATCTTGTAGTTATTAAACATTTATTAACTTTTTTAAAATTAAATTTAGTAACTTAGTTCGTATTAGTTAAGAATGAAACAGATAGTAATTTATTCTAATAAAAATATTAATCGGAACTGAACTACTCTATAAGTTATTAATTATGTTAAGAATTACTTCATTCCAGATTACTATATACAATGCTGCTAAATTACTTAAAAAAACAGCATGTATTTTCTAAGTCTCTCATAAAGAGGTTGACGCTAAACTTCTATTCGAAACGTTAGAAGCCATCTTTCGGCGTAACAGGTTGCAGGAACAAAATGAAATCGCTACCAATGACTTCATGGAAACATAGCAATATTTTTTAAAAGTAAATTGGGAGATTTATGTTTTAATTTGACAACTTTATTAATCATACAAGATATAGAAATAGAAATAGTTTTTTTTTTAGTTTTAAAAAGCTTAACCGTGTTAAGATTCAAATATGTTTTTTTGTGTCACTATCCTTTTTCACCAATTACGAAAATAATAAATAATAAAATTTGATTTTTTTTTACACATAATATTATTTTACAGAACTTAAATTGGATAAATATGTATTCCAGAGAATATGGAATTAAAAAATATGGCATAATTTAAAGATAACTTCACTTTAAAAAGAATCTAAACCCGGTTGGTGAAAATTTTATTTTATAATAATACAACTCGCCGCCCCAGGCCTTATAGAAGGATTATGTCGATTGGTTTATTAGGATTAGTTTATGTTAATTAGTAAATGATGTTTTCAAATTTTGTGTTCAGTTTATATCCTTTTGGTTAAATTCGGAAATTAAGTTTCCAAATGTCATGTTCACAATTTTATCCGTTCTCGAGAATCATGCGGGTCCTAACTGTTCTCTACCGCTTAGGCCTAATTATATGAGTATGTATAAAAATAATCAATGTATTTTTGTAAAAAAAGTGAAGATGATGTTAGCAAAACTAATATACCAAGAATAAATTTTAAGAATAACTTAAAGTCCGAGTTTAGCTTTGCCAGGAAATGAAACGTAAACCGTAGTTACTAATAACTTGTCTAAAATAAAACTGTTTGTTACCCCGTTAGATTTTCAAACGATATAAAACGCCAAGCTTATAAAGTCTCGCAATGGAGAGGCCGGCAAACACAGAGACCAAATATTTAACATAGTCACAGAAAACTTAGTTACATAGACGACTACTTTTGTTTGGGCAGGCCCTCTAGCCTACTGCCAGTGTCAACTTTTCTTCCTGAAGAAATTTCTCAGCTGTAAAACGACGTCATTGGATACCCTATAAGGATAGACAAGGACCACAAGTCGGAGATTTAAAATAAACCTATTGCCATACAAACCTGTAATTATTGCCGGCTATGGTTGTACTTATTTTTGTATTGTTTTTTTTTTTTTCATAACCATTTAAAAAATTCACTCTTATATTTACTGTTTCTATATCATATTCAAAACACGATAATAATCTTACAATTAATAATATTGTCATTCCCTATTAATTGACTTTGAAATGACTCATACGATTCTTAAACGTATCAGAAGGTGCAGCTTTTTATAAATGTTAGTAGGCTTTTGGTCATAAAAGAAGTAGTTAAGAATACAATAGCTTGGAAAACGTTTTAAATGCTGTTTCATACAAAAGATTTTAAGAAAATATTGGTTTTTTTTACATATTTAGGTCTTATGTTGGGTAAGATGAGAAATTGCTACGGTTTTTATTATATGAGTCTACTCAGTATGGACATTCAATAACTGGTTAGTTCGAATATTGAGTTGTTTACCGTTTTCAGGCAATCCTGAAACGCTTACCTTATTCCTGTGAGTACTTTGTTTTAACAGCTCATGTACTAAAACCTAATCTTTGAACCCATGTTTTCCCGCTTTACTGTCACGATTGTATCAATAACTATTTATTTTAGAATGTTGACTAAACAAATATTATAATAGTTTTATTTAAGTCCAACCATTTTTCTATGCAAGTTTTTGTAAAACCACCTCCCGTATGAGAAACATTTGAATAATATAACAAAATAATATTAGTCAAAAACTGAGGTATTGGTTTTTTAGATGAAATATTTTTATGTAAAACATATTTTTGCAGCTCTTTGAGTAAACCTTTCGAAGTGTAGGAAAACTAGAACATTGTTTATTCGTTCACTAGGGAGTAATGAGATACAATTTGAGAATCATTAAACTATTGTTTTTGATAATTGGAAGCAGAATTCAAGACCCATCATAATAATCAGACCAAAAAGAAGCCTACTTTAATAAAGGATATGGAATTTTTAAAGTTTGTATAATGTATTAAGACTGGCGGCATTGTCACGTTTATTTACAAAAATATTATCTAAAATATAGCATGTTTATATATATTATGAATTTATGTTTAATTATATTAGTCTAAATGATACTTCCGGACTCTTTTAAATTTTGCAAATATAAACCAAACTTATCCTTAATAGCTTTAAATTATTTTAATTTCTATTAAAAATTAGTATTAGTATTAGTAAATCTTAATGTAATAATAGCAATTTCTTATTTTATGATTTTAGGTTATTACTATTACTTAGGCTATTTTTTAAAAGATAAAATATTCAACGAAAATAATTAACACCATATTAAAATTATGTTAATATTAATAGTAATTTCAATAAAAAATATAAATGTCTGCTATTAAAACACATGGGATTAGGTACAGCATTTTCTGTAAATGTTTAGTAGAAAATATAAATAATAAAATATTAAAACATAGAACATTTTGACGAAACAAAATCAGACTAACAATTAATGACTCGTAATTCCTCTCTCAGATATCTTATTTTTCATAGGTTAGAGATTTTTGTGGCTGACCTAACTTCTTTGAGGTTTTTAATGTTGAAATTCCCTCGTAAAATTTGTATACTAGAGGGATTATGATCAATTACGTGTATATATTCCAGAATATGAATTAAAACAACTATAACACTATTTATATTAATATGTTCTTAAAATAAATTTAAAATATATTAAAGTAATTTAAGAATTTATGATTGAAATGTTTGTAATATGAAGTTACTTTACAAAAGTTACTTTCTGAAGGACGCTAGTACCTTTATCTTGCAATATCTGACATTTATATATATATATAACTTATATATATATACTATATATATATATATATATATATATATATATATATATATATATATATATATATATGTGTGTGTGTGTGTGGGGGTGTGTGTGTGTGTTTTATTCTTATGCCAGTTTTGGTGTAGTAACTCTTGTTGTTACAGACATATTTGAATGACATGGTTTTAGTAAATGTTCTTGATTCTCATTTAAACGTTCAGATAACTAAAATAACGGAGCTCTTCTAAGAAATTAAAAAAAATTATAAGGGATTTAAAATATACAACGCTGTGCAAAAAATTACATTTTCAGAAATGTGTAAGTTTTATTTTTATTAAAGATATTTAAAATTTGATAAATTTCTAACCAATAACTTTAATAGCATAACATTCTTTGAGTTTTCTGAAAAATAACGCCAAAATGTTTTTTTTTTTTTAGAATCAATTTAAGTTGAAACTTCTCTCTTAGGAGCCATTTGAGGTTTCCAAACATTAAATTAAAACTAGTTCTGCCTACCTCAGGTGTTGAAATACTTTGATATTGTTAAAAAATGTCGTCGATTTTTTAATTCCTCAGTAAAACCATACAAATATAAGGAAGGATTTAAAAGTGTTTATGGTATGATTTCAGGTGAATGTGTGTACTAATCATAGATGTAATATCATAATTGTTTATGATGTAATTGCTACTGCAATAAAAATCCTTCCCATAAACTCTGAATGCACTGAAAACCCATTGGAAATGCTTTTATGTATAACCTTAGCAGAAATAAGGCTTTTGTTTTGTCAAATAGATTATAAGGCTAAATATTCTATACATCCATTTTATCTGTGCCACTATTTGTATATCCAAAGAGAAACCTTTAATTTTATGTATTTTTCGACATATTCTCTCAATTTCCGGTTTTATTGTAACTTATTATGAACCGTATATTTATAGGAAAAAAAAGATATTTACATCAAAGAGAAGTTAGCAGGCAATGGTATTATTTTGAAATGAAAGGTTACGATGTTTTATCAGCAATGGTTCAAAAGATATATAAAGTCGTTCCTTTAAGACCTGACTCAGTTTTCAGTAAAAGTTGGTTTTTGCTGTAATAATTTTAAATTTTTAATACTAATTTTGGCTACTTTTTCATGAACACTTAAGTTTTTTTAAGAAAAACTGTACTCGAAATTAATTTTATTCTTAAAATGATTTTATTCTCTTTTTTATTATGCGAGTATTTCAAACTATTTTTACATATCGGTTCTAAAAAATCTCAAAACGTGTCAATTGTGATAACGTAGTAGGGTTTAGCTCCTAAACTCATAAGTAGCTTAAAATAAGATGTCTTAAAATGTCACAAACTAATGAGAAAGTGTGTAATGTTAACTTATAATCTATCTTCTCGTACAATTGTTTTGTATATTTTCTTAATATACAAAACAAAATAACTGCCCCGTATATACCTGATGCTTTCTCAATGTTTAGCTTGATACTTCATTCTTTAATCCTTTATAGCAATGTTAAAATTTTAGTTTCTTCGGAAGAACCATGGAGGCCAGAAAATAATAGCTATCAATGACTCCCAAAGCAGAACTTTAATTTATAATCGTGGCCCAGAGTTTCACGTAATACCCTACCAACACGAATTTGATTTTTTTTGTTTCTAAAACTGTTAAACATTGCTTCTATTATGAAATGCCATCCTCTCATCATTCCATGAAGCTATGACTCTTTACATCGTCCAATCCATTAATGGAAATTTACAGATGCAAACATGTTAATTACAATAGACATTAGTCTCAAAATACAAACTAAAAACTAAACGAGTTTATAGATTTTACCACTGCTACAACTACTGTTACCCCTAGAAACTCAGGTATGATCCAGTGTTATGAGAAAGAGCTACCATTTTATCACATGAGCCCACTCAGGATGACATAGGCTAACTGTTTTTTTCCAATATTGAGTTATTCACTGCTATAAGGGTAATCCTAGCACAATTAAATTATTCCTGTAGGAAATTAATTTTGTAGTTTATTTGTAAAACCAAGATTTACTCTCTCAACTGCATTTACAGCTATTTATTTTCAAATATTAATTGATTATACAGATATATTAATACATTTGCTTAATGCCTTATGTTCTGCAACAATTTTCGTTATAAACCCCACTGCGGGATTTACTGTATAAAACTATAATCACCTTTGAACCATTTAAATCTTGCAGATAATTCTCCTCGTAAACAAACCCTAATACCTAGATCATGAGCTATCTTGTGGTCAGGCGTCACAGGATTCCAGTTCAGTTAATTAACAATCCAACGAATGACACAGGTGACCAAAATGTGAAAGATCACTAAACCTAACCTTTATATTTTTTGTAGATAATACATAAATAAATTATGTTATAATCGTCTACTTCATATCATTCTAAAAGACGAATAAAATGTGGAGCAATCACCACGTTAAACTTGAAATCTTCTTCACTTAAAATCTTCACCGCGATTTACCCACCAATATGATGTCCATGATAAATTAAAAAAAAAAAATACGCATTAGAAATATATTATAATATTGTTTGCCAATCATAATACAATATTTAAATATTGTATAACTTAACATACAGCAATATTTATAACAAAATTTCAGGAATACAAAATGAAATTTCCTTAATATAACTCATTGATTAATGTGAAATATGTCACACAAGAAGAGCACTCTTGTAATCAAGAATCATTGCAAGTTCCATTACGAAGGCGTACAAAGCATATGTTGAAACATACTAGGCGGTTAGTTATATTCCTTTTACATTTAGCCTTCCAATGTTCGCTTTGAAATGAAACAAATTAGAAACATAATCACGTATGTTTGACAATCATAAAATCACTAATATTTGTAAATGGACTTAAAAATAGCAATAGTTTAATTTAATTTGTGCTGTTTTGAAAATGATATGTAGTTATTGAAACAACATTATCAATTTATAGTCTCCGTTGTTAATGTTAGCACTAATATTTACGAGGATGATGTTTATAGAGATGAAGTTCATTTTTGAAAATTTACATGGTTAGTTTCATAAACTATGTCCATTCTAATGTCAAGTCAATAGATAATCAAAAAGCCATTTTTAACATTTAATAATCCTTTATTCAACTAATAAAGGCATTTAAACGATTACAGTGTTACATACGACGGGATAAAAGTCAACTTTTTAGTGCGGTTATCGACTCTAGCAGTATCAGTTAGTATTTTTAACGTTGAATTATTTGTATCTATTCCCTTGTATATTATATAATTTTACAGAGAAATGTGTGTGTTACATTATATACTCATAACGTAGTACGTAGTATATACGTAGTTTCACTCTTCAACTTTAAGATCCTAAAACTTTACTATTTATAATTAATCTAGTTATTTTCAAGTCTGGAATATATTCCAGTGCCCCATCTTTTATTTTGTATAAGAAATTAGTAAGTTATATTTGGGTTAGCTCTTTGAATTGTCTATGAAGAAAGATTGAGTAATAAAGGCATTAATAAAAATGAAATAGTATTTATCCCTAAATAAAAAACCGTATTTCATAGGTTTTAAACAATTTCCACCATGTTATTTTCAAGTGTGAAATATAAAATATGGTGAATTTGTTAGTTTTATGTTTTTATTTTTCCAGAGTTATAGGTCAAAATGTATTAGTACATTAGTGACTCCTTAATTCGAGAAAAAAATTTTAATTTTTATCATATCTAAAACAACGATTTTTTTAGAGTAAAATGGCTGAATACTGTTTACTTAAAATATCTCAAAGCGTTTTAAATAGAAGTGGTTTCTTAATAAAAAGAAAGAATGTCTTTGGTGAAAGAATTTAACGTCCTTTGCGGATATACTCTCCATTCAACCTTTTAAGCCAACACAGAGTATATAACAGCTCCTTATATTTAACCTTCTCTAATATGGTTCTTTATTTAAAAAAATACCACATGTATATTTAGATGTATCACATTTTATCTTTTTTTTTATAAAAACAAATACAATATTTCACTTTTCTAACTTTTTTTATAACATTAAAGTGATCTTGTGTTAAAGTACAGGAGGGTAATCAATGTCAACCAAACAATAATTTTGGAGAGTTCATTAAGCTAATTCGACAACCCTACTAATGTTATAACGGAGGTTAGATAACTTTCACATTAGATATGAAAATAGTTTACATGCTGGCAATCGTTTACACGAGTTAATAACTGAAGGTAACCCACCTGACTATTTAAAAATTATATGAAATTATACGCAGCTGTCTATATATTTTTAAATCCATGGAAACCACAGGTATTTCAATGTTTTCGATTAGTTAAGAAGTGCCGTTTACAAAAGTCGTTGATTTCACACCACTTTGTGTTGGGGAAGCATGATCAAGATTATGATGCGATGATAAAGCTTGACAAAGGCCAGGACTTTTCATAGTTCAGATTTTTCAAAGTTGTTCAAAAACGCAGGACGTGGAAAATCTACACCAACAGTGTGATTAAAAAGACCAGGATCAGCACAAGGACTTAGAGATGAGTTACTTTAATTATTTTATAAATCTTAGTTTTCTGCTCTCAGGTATTTGTCTTACCAAAAGCAATTTATATCCTAGTTTTCCGCTATTTTTAACCACAGCATTAAATGATTTCCTCATCATATTTAAGGAATTACATTAAGTTTATTATTGTTTCGTGAGAATTATGATAATTAACAAATAATAAGAGAACTTGTGATTTAGAGTTTTTAATTTCTTTTGGTACTCTAAAGCGTACAAAAACAATCGCTTTATAATATGCATAATCGAAATTCCAGATCTTTTATTTAAGACCCATTCCTATATCTCTTTAAAAAGTGTAAAGATTACTAAGAGAATTATTTACTTTTAAATCTCTAAAGAGACTTTTTCAAGCATTTTATAGTAGGGTAAATATTTAACATTAGTTAAAATTAGTGAATGCTAGCTGACTTAGTATAGGATGCTTCCTATATTATTAAATTATTTATAGAAATCTTTATATTTTTATTAAGAGAGTTGTGAATTAATATAATAAGTGAATTGTAAGATTGTGAGCCTTCCAGCAGTGCTGAATTTCTTGTCAATTCGGGTTCGAAGAATGCTAGAAGCTTCCTTTTGTATCTAGGTATTGAGCATAGGTTACAGGTCTGGGTTGGATAGGTACTCATCAAATTCAGACTTTGTTTGCTCAAATTTGATTGGGCCAATGTTAGGTTGATTAGATGGTGGGAGGGACTTCTAGATCCTTCCGGTGGCTTCAAGCCACGTTTTCATGGGATTCTTTGCTGTGTGCTCAGAGAGAGAAGTACGTGTAGAAGTGATCAGCCTACTCTTGCCGTATTGATTTTTCGGTAGGAAGGTTGAATTTGAGATTAAAATTCTTTTCAAAATTTAAAGTTTGTATTTCAATTGATTAATCTATTATAGTCATTTTGGTTACTTGGCGAAGTCCTTCAGGAGAAGTGTGAGGTACTGTGAAAGTTAGAAATTAATATTTAAATAGGAAAATTACTTGATGATATTTTCCTGTTCAATTTGGTTAAATCAGGAATAAGCCTACTGAAAAAGAAAATTTGTTTTATGTTCTCAGATTCTATATATATTTTAACAAGTTCCTAAATTTAACATTCAAAGCCAAGCGGGATAATTCTGGATAATTCAATAATTTGTAAATTGGAAATTTACAGAAAATTAGTACTTTGTAATTTTATACAACTTGAGCTTAACTGGTTGGACATTGTCTTTGTTCATATATTAAATATTAATATTACCTTAATTTTGTTTGATTTTTATTTTGAGAAGAAGTCTTATTTTATTATTTGTTTCATTTTTACATTTGAAGAAGATTATTTTATTTTGAAGTTTAATGAAGATTTTTATTTTGAGTTTGTTTTGAAAACATTAGCACTGAGAACAATTATTGAATGATTGATTGATTGTTAATTTTAAGACTGGACTTGTGAACTTTTGATGGGTTAAAAATAAGAAATAATTGAGAATAAATTTCAAAATAAAAAAGATTGTATTATTGATTTTAAATTTTATTAAAATTACTATTATTTTATACTGAGTTTTAATTATTGAATTCCATTGGAACTTGTGCATTCTTAAAATAAAGGGTTATTAGTTCAGAACACAATTGATCGCTCTTATACTAAAACAAAAATAGTTGTAATTGGTTTATAGAAGTTAACCCTACTATAGACACGTTACACTTAGGATTAAAATATTAAACTTTATCGCGTTATATAGTTAAAACTTAATAATTAATTAACGATTTTCTCCAGAATTGTAGAGAAAATATAGTCTATAATTTTGTATTTATCTAATTAGTTACTGAGATTACCACTAGAGCTCTCTTCAATTGTAAAAAGAGATTAAAAATTAATAATTTAAGTGATACAGTTAATAGAAACAAATTATTAGATTCCATTTGTCACCTTTAAATTTCATATAAAACTACGTATCATAACATAACTCGGTTTTCATGCTAAAGTATAATTAATCGTTATCGAAAATATTAGTAAACATATTTAAATAATTGTAGGTTGTGTTGTTTTTCTAGTAGTTTTGTTTGTGGTTACAATGGATACACAAAAGTACTGTACATTAACACCTAATAGATTTGGAGTAAATAAACAAATTAAAAGTTATTATGAAAGAAAAGGTAAAATGTTAAAATTTAAATTACTCATTGCTCTAATCCTTCGGGAAATGTTTTGCGTAATTACTTGAGTTTGCGAGGTAAACGAGTCGGTTAATTGGGCTGAAGTGATGAAACATTACTCAGAGTGAAGTCGGACTGCGTGAGTAATGAAGCGGAGAGAGCTGATGGGCTTTCTCATGAAAAACATGCAGCTATTGTTAGTCATTTATTGCTTAAAGAATATTTTATCAGTCTTTTTTATATACACTAAGTTACATAGGGGAAATAAAAAACCACCCAAAAGCTTTGTATGCATTTAGACCTATGAAATACTAGCCTTATATAATTAGCAATGTCCCATTATTTAATATTAAAAGAAACAAAACATTAAAAAAGTCTGGCTAACTTTACAATATAGAATAGAATAGAAAACATTTTTTATTTCCAAAAACATTTAAACATAGATAATAGATTTATTTACATTTGATAAATATTAAATTACCCTTTTACTATACTTTCTAATTGGTGATAAAATAAAACAATTTAATTTTAAGTAAATTAATTAGATAAATATTTTTTTATATAAATTTAATTAAACTATTTATTACATATTAAAATATATTCTAAAGTGGAAATTAGGCTACATGGGCAAGCAGCCTGTGCGTAGGCTAGAGTCGTACTAAAAAGTGTACGTTGTTTAGATATCGAAAAAAGTGTTACTGTTACGTGTGGGTGTGTTTTAAGGCATAAAATGTAGAAATTTAGTTGTGGTGATGAAGGAGATAAGAGGTAAATACTGTCGAATTAGACAAAAAAAATCGGTAGAATTAAGACAAAAATACACAATACCGTCATATGGACGACGGATGAAGAGGGGTCAAGGTCAGGTTGGTCCCCAGTCTGAGTGAATGGAAGTCTCGGATCCTTGGACTCCCAATTTGTAACAACAGTTCTGTTACATTATATTTAAATTTTGTAATTCTACCTGATTCAAATAAATTTAAATGCCGGAAATTTGTTACATATGTTTCTAAATAGAATATGTGAAATATAGTAATAATTAGTTTTTGAAAAGGATTTATCTATTTTAATTACATGAACACCAACATGTTCTGAATATATTGCTTGGTAAGGGTGCAAGATTTCTGGTAATATTGTATTAGCATTTTTGTAGATGTGAATTAGTAAAATTTGTATATATAACTGTCATAGGGAAAGTAGGGAGGTTTCCTGAAAGAGACTCAGTTGGATAACGCACATTTTTCCTCAACCCTGCCTTTAGTATACTCTTTTGCGTAATGAAAAGAGATTCAAGAAGCGTTTTACACGCACCGCCCTACATACATATAATACATATGTTCCCTTTTAGGAAAAACTAAAAATTTGTTGGAAAAAAAACTACCGAGAGTTACAAGCTAATAATTACGCTCTTATAAATTTAATAATTATTTTGAGTTGCAATATTTTGATAATACACGTTTAGTACGATGCTACTCGTGCATCACGTAAATCCACATTTACTCCAGGTTTCTTATTTTGCGCTGTACATTTGAAAACTTAAGCTGCAATCAGAAAGAGTGAAAAATTAATTAAAATGTATCAGACGACTCAACATTAGTTAAAGACTACAACTTGTGTTGTAGTGTATGCTATATTGTTAATTTTATATTTAAATACATGTTTAAATTTTGATATGAAACGAAAATTTCATGAAAATGTTTAGGGAATACTTTTAAATATGAATGCGCATCTTTTCTTTGTACTTAAGTGATGGACATATCAAATGTAGTCAAATCTGTCCGGTAAGTTTATCGGGAATATTATACATAATAAAGATTGAATTTATAATATAAACTTAGTAATTGATAATTGAATGTTTCAATACATTTCCTTCAATTTAGTCTTCATTGTAATATGTTTTTTTCTTTATATTTTGATCCATAATATCATTGTAATATTTTTTATACATATGATTATTGATAAAATATAGTTATGTTATGTGCCAAAGTATTTGTTGAAATTTAAATCTACATATTATAGAATAATTAACAATAGTATAAAATGTCATGACGAATATTGTCCCTGAATATTGTGTTTAAACAATAATGATGAAGCACAGAAATCAAACCTTGATTCGGGGGACAATTCTCATTAAAATTACTTAAAATATATGTGATGGGGTAACCAGATAACAATCGTTCTGTTTAGTGTTAGTAGTAGTCCTGACGTCACCAATATAAGGAGACAGGTCAGACGTAAGCAGCAGTTTACATACAATATTATTTTATATCCATGGAAACAACATGGCATCGATGTAATTTAATGTTTTAAATAATTCTAAAGTGTTATGTAGCCTAAATTTTCAAACATTTTTCAATTCACAACAAGCCCCGGAAATACCACTAGGAACACGCCGGGACAGCCAGAAGCCGGACCAGGATCAGGATTTACTTGGATAAGTTACTTTCATACTTTATTAATTAAAATTATTTTACTCCCTATCTCTCGTTACCCAAAGCAATTTTTTCCTATTTTTAAAGACTACTAATGACAGCTCAAAGCACTGGAACTGTTCGTGTATTGCTGACAATAATACAAATTAAATATAATCAACACAATTCATTTTTATGTTTCGTGTAAAAGCCACTAATTTGTGTTTGGTGTTGGTTATAATCCTTTCAGTACCCATAGAGTACAGGGAGAATCAAGTTTTTCACAGTTATCAATATTTTATTAAAGATACAGTCGAACCCAATATTGTGTGAATTTTTCGAATAGTTTTATTAAAAAATATTTATATATCCGTTTATGAGAAATATTTATCAACTTTTACTGTATATGGAAATCTTTCTAGAATTTCTAGTAAGCAAGATATTTGTAATGAACTGAAATTTAATAATTCTTTTGTTTTAATATATAAAAACGATTATTTCATTAGTAAAAATTAATAATTTAAATTTAGTTCCAAAACATTGTGCACATAAATATGTCCTAGAAGTTGTAACTCGTTTCTATTAGTTACTAGAAATTCACGCTAGATTTCTCTTCCACAGTAAAAGAGGAAATAAAGGGTCTATTAAAATTATAAAGTGTTAACAAAGTTTAACTAAAATTTCAATGTTACATTTAAATATTTAAATTTTATCTGTATACCTAATAATAATTTAATTTCTGCTTCATGATTAAATATAAATGTATCGTTTTGGAGAATAATGCTTGAGCTAAAATCGAGAGGGCACCCTGCTGGATTGAACCAGCGCCTGAATAATAACCGAATGACTCATCTTCGTAAAGCAATGAGAGCTTTACAACAGCATCAGTGCATCTTTAAACGTGACAGAGAATTTTAAATTTTTATTGAATTAGTAAAACACAATATTCGTTATTAAAGTTTCCAGTATAATACAATATCCCCTACAATACAGTTTACGCGTACTAAAATATAAGATGTTGCCTTGCATTTAGTAACGTTGTCCCCAGCGAATGTTCCTTCTATACTTAGAAAAAATAACTTAAATATAAAAATAGTTCTTAGCATTATTTTTACTTTTAAGAGCACTTCCATAAAATTGTGTCTGTTAGTGCAGAAGATTAAAGCCAATTCGCTTAGTATTATGCACACTACCTGGATATGGCTAGACAAACTTACCCTAAAAATAAACCAATCAATACTTATGCCAGTTGTTGTGGAGCTCGAAACAGGAGAGAAAAAAGGGTGAAAAGTAAGAATTTTATTTTTCTCTGCTTAGTTTACTTAAAAACCAGTTATACGTAAAAAATGTTAGATCAATGTCAGCCAACCATCATATACAGCCCGAATATTGTCCACTTTATAATGTCTGATTGTGAATAGCTGAAAATATTCCTCAGATAAAAATAATTGTCGTTATTTCCATGATTTTCACGATTTCAACTTTCTCTAAGTTTACATCAGCTGAAGATACATATCATTATAGTTTTTAAATTTTTAATTAAACCACATCATCATTGAAATAAAACTTGGTATGAGATTTTTAGAATTTTCCAGGATTTGTTACCATGGAAGAGTATTTAAACACCAGACAAACAGGCCCCAAACGTTAGTTCCAGGTCTTATCCCGGAGATATAAACCACTACACAAATAGCTCAGGCTCATAAACCATAAGACTTTCTTACTAAAAGCCTGAAAACTGCATTAATAACTATATTCCACTCGCAAAACCTCTTTAGTTGTGGTTCTCAATTCAGCTCATCACTGTCGAACACACAACTTTGTAGAACTTAATTTTTTAAGACATTATAACTCGATAGTAGACGACCTCCCTCGGCATAAGGAAGGACCGATGGGCTCCAAATGATGCCCACCTCCATACTTTGACAATGGCAGTCTGGGCTGGGTTTTTAAAACAAAAGGACAATCCTATCACACCAGTTTTTACTGCTCTCTCCCTTTACGGGTATGTGTAATATTATGAACTCGAAGTCCTCATAATTTACTTAGTTCTTAAGGCAGATTATGACGTAATATGATGGGAGTCCCTTATTAAAATTTTTCAAACGCCTAAGTAGACATACATGAGGTCAGATATTAATTTAAGTTCATAGTAAACTAGTATCAGAGAGTTCAACTTAATTAAGTGTATGATCATGCTTTGGCACTGTGTAGGTGTATTTCTGGTTCTAATTTTATATTTAATATACGTAAAGTAACAGCTGAATCTGCCTAGTCCTCCCCGATGAAGAAAAACACAAATCTCCGGGATCACACAGGTCTCGGAAACTTACTTCGGTCAAAAAGCGTATATTTCCAGTCCTTGTTATATATTTCAGGTCTAAGATATTTCCATTACCATATTAGAGGTTTGCCTTGTTGTTCTGATGAAAAAAATATATATATACTTACGTAGGACTCGAGGATGCCTACTTCAGTTTAAAAAATTGCCGTACTTAAGACCGTTTTTTCATATTCACTTATCCTTACTATGTCCGCAGTTTAGCTTGCCATATTGTTGGCCAAGATAAAAATACGATATACGTTCGATTAACTAGTTCTCGGAAATATATTTTGGTCAAAATCGTGTCTGACATAATTTGAGTTTGCCTTGCTCCTGATTAAGAAAAAATACACACACTGAGTAGGACTGAGAAGCCCTTATTACGGCCCTAGGGGTAGTCCTACCTACTTCCTATGTACTTTCGTATAAAGGAGGAAATACTTATTAAGGATTATGCAACATTCAAAAATAATCGGTCATTTGAGGTTGTGAGTTTACACTTGTTTTTTGGACTGTTTAGCTAAAGGAAATAAAGACAATCATTCCAGGAATTTTTAATTGTGTAATTTCTTTCTTGTTTTTTTTCCCAAAATGTCACTGTTTAATCTTTCCATATTCGAAATGTTAAGGAAGCCCACCAGTTTAAAATAAATTGTGTGAAAACATTTCACAACTTTGTTCATTAAAGATTGGTTTTACATTTACAGTTATTAAAATTATATTTCAAATGCATTGCGCATTATCTAAAAATATAATCTTATTAAATCGTCAGTGACGCAATGTAGAGTAGTATATATATACATTATTAATCAAGCCCTGTTTACCACCTTCAATATTTAAACAATTTTATAGTTACGTTAAACAGTTCTTTTCGGGCAATTTCTCCGAACTATATCCTGAAGGTGGGTTTAACAAGCTGTTTCAGTGCCATGTTTAATTTGGATTATGAAACGTAAAGACTACGTTTTTTCCGAATTTCAAAATATTCAGTGGTAAATTTTCTTATATTTTGCTTCCATAAAAATCTTCTATCGATTTCAATGAACATTTTTACAACAGGAAATCGAAAACCTAAAGTGGTCCAGGCCGGTTCCTCACGAATTTTGCGCCCTTAGCAACACATTTTTGCGATTCATTTTTATTTATAAGATTAAGAAATTATTTACTCTCAACACCATGATTAATAAATTGGTATCAACAGAAATATCTCACAATGTAACTGTGTTTTGCCTTACTATAAGACATCTCGCTTATTATAAATGCGTTTTGGGGAAAGGTTCACAAAAAAAGCAAAAACTTAAGTACCTGGTATATTATCAAGGGCAGGTAATAATACCTTAAAATTTCGTTTATTTGCTTGCCATCTATACGAGTATATAAATAGCATATCGTTACTTGTCATTACTATTTAACACCTACTACGACAATATGATTATTTACTGGTGTGGGTATACCAATATACTAGATATAACAATTTTGTTCTCGTACTCACGGTTTAGCGGCACAATAAATACTTGTAATTTTAAATTAGTGAAGGTTAGTTACATGATAACCTTGTAGGCAATACTTTTAAAATTCTAAATACGCAGACTTTTTTTTGTATTCTAAAGTAATTAAAACATATTCAAATTTAAATATGTCCAATAGGGTTACGCGTGATTATTACAAATCCTAAAATTTTGGATTTTAAAAATAACTTATAAAACTGAATATATGAATGTAGTGAAGCCATTTAAAGTTGTTTTTATTTGGATATATTGGTTTATTAGGACATTCAAAAACCTATAACTATTATATACTAATTAGGCAATAGTAATAAAATGTCATTTCTAATAGAGTTTTTTCCTAGATTTTTGTATCCTAAACACTAATATATGTAGCATAAATATCTTAAAATTTTTAGACATGTGTAAAGTATCTCATTATAACCGTTCTCTAATTATTGTTTTATTCACTTGTTTGGTCACAATTAACCCTTTCTACAGTGCTTGCTATGGGAGCGATATATCGCTTTATTCGACTATTTCCCGGGAAAGAGTGGCTAAGGCACGATATAATCGTTTCTTCGTCTTATTCCCGAAAAGGTGCTTAAGGACACGATATATCGTAGTTCCGTTTTTTTTTCTTTCGTTAGCGCTGTTTTAGCGTAATATTTTATTATTATTATGTCTCTATCTTTGGGATTGAAACGGAGGTCAAATGAAACATCGTTGTGAAAAAAAGTATGTGTTTTAATGGTTAATTGGCCGTGATGATACTAAATTTCATACATATTGTATAATATGGAACACTGACCCATGGAAAGAATGGAAAGGGGCCTCTCTCCCTTTCCTCTGACTAACATGAATGAACGTAAACTTGAAGATCTGTCAAACGAATATTCTTGCAAGCGAAATGTGTTTCCTGCTAAAAACATTGTGGGTGGGGGGGATGGCCCTACAGAATGGTTTTTTGGACTGAAAAGTTTGCAAGTGCTGCTCTGGAACCAACCACCCAGAAGGAAAATGTAGCCGAAGATCCCGAACCGTGTTGTGTGCGTTTTGTGGGGCTGGGGTACATGCAGAGTGCCTTGTAAAAGGCATGTTTGCAAATAAAAAAAATAAAAAACCAAAAAACGTGGACATAGTGTAAATATGTTTTAAAACTATAACAATAATTAGTGCAATTTAGTTTTTATAAGACATGTGTGTTTTGGTGCCAGACAGCAAGGTTTCAGGTAATAAAATTTTATTTTTTTTATAAATATTGTAAAAAATAATATAATTTATATGAAGTTTCGAGGACCTATTTATCATAAAGTAATACTTTTAGGAAAACAATGCGATTTGATATTAATATTTTTTTTTTATTTCGTATTTTTTACAGGGATCAAAATCAGAAAAAATATATGAGCATAAGATTGTATGTATATAATTATTTTTAAAATTTGGCTAAATAATTTTGTTTTAGGTAGGCTCAGTTACTTAATATTACACAAAAACCAATCAAACTTCAAGTTATTATCTTGTAAAAATAAGGCTAAAATATGATTTATTAAGTAAAAGCATGCAAAATTGCCATTTTTACCCTAGGACTTTTGAGGATAGATTGTATAGAAAAAATTTTAAGCACTTCTTAGAAAAAAAATCCGAAAAAAATGCCCAGCACCGAAAGGGTTAAAATGTTACGTGTTGGTGTTAATCAGATAACAATGCGGTTTTTGTTGTTGCGTTATTAATAGTGTGTGACGTCAGCAATATAAGGGACAGGTGAAACGAAAGCAGCCAGTTTTACGATAAAAATATTGATTTTATATCCCATGGAAACAACATAACATTGTATAATTTAACTGTTGTTTAAATAATTCTAAATTGTGTTATGTCACTGCATTTTTTATAACTTCGTTTTCAAACTCACAAGCTTGTCGAGGAAGTAGCACCATGGATGTGCATTCGGCCATAAGCGAGAACAAGCAGGACACATGACTATAACAAGGAAATGAGTTACGTTTATTTTAATATTAGATCATAGATTTACTCACTATTTTTTCGTTACCACAAGCAGTTTACAATCCTAGGTTTAGCTCCGGTATTATTTACAGACCACAAAAAATACCAGAATATTTCATATGTAAGTCCAAAAGAGGACTAATTAAAAATAAGTAGTTAATAAACTTAATTGTTTGTGTTTTGTGTTAAAAGCTTCTCTCATTTGTGTTTTGGTGCTATGGTATAATCCTCTTAGTACCCAAAATAGTACAGGGAGAATCAGATTAACATGATTTGGTACGAGTCAGTCCACTAACATATAAATGGAAGTTTTCTAGTAGTTTTATCAAAATATATATAATACACATGTTAAAGAGAAACATTTTGTTACTTGTGTTTTCCAGCAATCTTTCTATGCATTTTATATGTGAGCAAGATAAGATATTCGTTAATGAGTTTAAAATTAGATCCTTGTGTTATTAAAAACTTTAACTAATTTTTGTTTACAATGTTATAATTTTTAATAATTAAAAACTTACAGTCCTAAATAATTTTTGAAATTAAATATGTTCTAGAAGTTTTAACTCATTCTTAATAGTTTACTAGAAACTCCACGGCCAGAAGCTCTCTTTCGCAGTAACAAGATATTAATAACGGGCCAATTTTAAATTATACAGTACTAGGAATGTCTAATTTCGATTATATTCTAACATTTAAATATTTCAAATTCCTCTTTGGAACTGATAATAATGAAATTCTCTGCTTTCATGACGAATGAAATAAGAAGTTTTGGGGAATGTAATGCGTCAGCTAAAACATCTAAATCAATGGAGGGCACCCTGCCGGTTGTGCTGAATAAACCGTTAGCATGTGCTGAACAATGCCCCCAGCCACATGGCCCTTCCTTCTCGTTATCATTAACCCTACCCAGAAACAAGCCTCCTTACAGCCCCTTGACATAGCCTCTGTTTGATTTTGTTTTAATTCCACTGACTGAAAAGAGAGCTTAAAAGGGAAAAGCACTGAGAGTCAGTAGGGAACATCCAGTATGCTGAAGTGTATAATGGCTCCTGAGAGGCATTCCAAGTCGAAGGAGTTTCCAGCGTGCTTTCCAAGCGTGGCAGAATTGGTCTACGCTGGTGTATTGATGCAGAAAGAGAATATGTTGAAAGTATTTTGTTTCATTTACACCAAATCGCATGAATAAAATCAGTTTTGTTTTTTAGAAAATGATCATTACTTTCATAGCGCATCTCCTTGTTATCCTCACGATCTCAACAGGTGTCTGAACTGACACGATCCAAAAGCACAATGGAGCTACTTAGTCTCACCATAACGCAGATATTGTGTGGGAAAGGCTGATTCAAGGTGTATGTTGAGTTTTAGCTCCATCTTCAACTTCCTCTTAGTGCAGCGTATACAATCTTGATGCTCTTGCAGAATTCTTACATCTTGGATTTATGTTCGTATTAAAGAAGGGAATTAAAAAATGGTCAGCGACGAACGTAACGAAAAAAAGTTTTAAAAAACGAAACCCCCACAGATCGTTTCGACCACATCTCACAACATCAACTACCATCCTCAATTAACCATCTCTTCTCGCCATATCTGTGTAAACTTTTTGGGACAGGCTTTTCTTGCACGTAGAGATTTGCTTGAGTGGAAGACGGTTTATTCCAGTTGCTGCACGTAATAAAGAAAGGTTTATAAAATGAATAGCTAAATTCCAACACTCATAAGAATCAGCTTCCGGACCATAGCTGCGTTACTGTCTATTTGATTTTAGTGCATAGCAATCAAACGGGAATCTGACTGAGAGGTAGCGAATATTTTAGGCTGGTTGCAATATAACCGTGGTAGAAAAATTTAAAATACATTTAATTAAAGACATATGTATAATAAATCTGTAAACTATCATATTGAAATTTCAGTGGACACTTTTTAATTATAGAGTTAAAAAAAAACAAGTCATTAACATAAGACTATGATAAAAATTTATTTTGGCCAATATATGACAAGCATGGACAGTTCTAACATAAGTACGAATTTTAGTAATGATAGTGGTTTTCTCCAACCTTTTGAATTAGTCTGAGCAAGTTAATCCACTTAGTAAAGCTCACACAATTTTTCTTTTTCCCCCGACGATGTAAACAATTATTTCTGTACTGATTGTCTGTTTTATCTGTTCCGCAGGACATCTCGAAAATGAATTAAGCTATAGATTTGAAAAATTCGCATGCACTCTTAGCGAAGACTAATTACTGACACATAAAGAATGAGACGAAAATTATAAAATACTCGGCGCTAAATTTTCCATTTTTAAACGTTAGAAGTACTGAAACGACCTTCTTTCCATTAAGTTTCAAGCTACCAAGCAGTTAGGCAATTGAAGTCTAGAGTGTAGTGCCGGATTCCCAACTGCATTATTTTATGGCTAGTATTGGAAAAGTTTAACTGCAAAGGAAATTATAATACTAATGTTCAAAACCTTTACATACACTCATTCCAGTGTGGTGCTATAGATCGAATAACTGAAGAAATTTAAAATGGCTCATGTTGGGACATGGATGGTGCTGGGAATAATTTTCGTGGAAAACTACAGACGTTATAATCCTTAATAGACTTTGGATTCTTTCTCGCCCATTTTTAGTCTGACATGATACAGAAAACTTACCAGAGCGCATGTCATTGATTAAAAGGAACAGACAGGACAAAAAATATGTTATGGCCAAATATTCAGTACCTTGATGGTATGATGCCCTAACACAACAGATAGACAGGTGGCGATAAAGAGTTTTTAAAAACAAACTCCGTCTCTAGCTGAATATCGCCTTTCCATAAAGTTTTAAATCGTAACTTTGAACCTCCACAATCCTGAACTACATGGATCCAAAGTGTCCTACAAACGAATCATAGAGGGAAAGAGGATTTACCAAAAGCCCCTTAACCCTTCCGTGAAGTCGCATCAGTCACGGAAGTAAACCTCCGGGTAGCTACGATTTTCAGTATAAATGACATTTGTGAGGTTGTGTGTGTGGTCGGCGCTCCGCCGGTAACCTCACGCAGCCTCCTTTGCCTGGAACTAAAGGACAACAACCCCAACCCTGCCGGACTTTCTCGTATTAGTTGTCAGTTTTCAGTTTTCGTAGTGGAGGCTGGAGGTAAACCTCCGTGTGCGACTTCTCGTTGTTATTGGGTCCTCACCCGGCAGGCAAACTGTCCCGTATGCGACTTCTCGCGCCACTGGTGCTAAATAAGGACTAAACTTCAAAGCGTGCTGTTTGCTTTTACTGTTTTGTTATATAATTTTTAGTCTATGTGTATCATATTGTTTAGTTTTTTTTTGTATAGGTCCATTTTTTATATAATTTTTTTATCGTTGTGGAAATGGCAATCAGACGAAGAAAGAAGAATTGCTCGCCTTTTTGGCAACGTGTGGAACGAGAGAAGAATTATCAAGTTCAACGCGGACCCACAGGAAAAGTGTTTCCCTAGAAGTATTTTGGGTGTTTTGACGATGACGCGGCATGATACAACGATGGGAATTACTTGATGATCCAGATGGAATCTGGAGATGAAGGTAAATAGATAATATTCCAAATGACTTAGAAAATAACTTAGGTGGATGATAGTGAAATAGAACTAGGACGATTGATGACTTTTCCTGATTTAGAAGCTTTACCAATTGCTGAAAGATTAAAACGGTGAAATTGTACGCAGACAAAAACAATAAGTTAGCTTTCATGAGGTAAAAATCGGTAAGATGTTATGGGATGTAGAACCCAAGCCACAAAAATCGCAAACAGACAAAGGGAATATTATTCTGATGAGAATGGGACACGTCCAGTACATGCTCGCAAAAAAATGCTTAAAATTACTACTCCTCTGGAAGTGTGGGAGATTTGATTTTTTATGTAATGAAATGATTGAAGAAAATTACAGAGGTGCACGAACATTTATGGATTGATAAAAAATAAAAGTAATTGTACAATCAGAGAAGAGAGAACTTGTAACCAATACTAACACCTCAAGAAATAAAATGTTGTTATTGGAGTTTGTTGTATTTAGCTGCTTATACAATAAGGCCTCTCATTTTAAATTTGGATTGACCTATGGGCAGCAGATGGTAGCGGAATTGAATTCCTTTAGACTAGCCCAGGAGTCTTAGGCGTATTCAAAATTTAACTGCTTTAGAGCATTGAGGTTCGATGATATTCGTACCAGGCCACGAAGGAAAGTCAATTGATAAACCTGGCTTCCAGTAAGAAGAGTTTCTCGAACAGTGTTGTGCAAAAAATGTCAAGAAAAATTATGTCGTCAGGACGAGTTTGTCACTGTTGACGGAAATGCTACTAAAATTCAGGGGCAAATGTTCTTTCAGGCAATATATAAAAAACAAGCCTGCAAAGTACGGAGTTAAGGTTTTTTCATCTGTTTGTGCCGAAAATCATTTTTTAACACCAACAATTTAGAAATTCTTACCCCTGGGAAAACAACCTAGGACGGTCCATACCAGGTCAATAACTCTGGAAAGTCCCCTGTCGTTGTAACGTAAATTGTAGCCACCAAATATCAGCAGTAATAGTAAACGTAATGTTTACGGTTCGACAACTGGTTTTGCTCCATTACCATCGTTGTGTCGACCTTTTGAGGAATCACCAAACTAACACTTGTTGGTTACGTTGAGGATAAATAAAAAAGAACTCCTCCCCAGCTTTTGTGGACAAAAAACAAAGGAGACGTGTAGGAAGCTCTAAATTTGGTTTCACAAAAAGACATGACTTTTAGTGTCTTACAAAGCAAAACAAAATAAAAAGGTTGTTTTGTTATCATCCATGCATGACGACGCAGCTGTTTAGACAGATGATTGAAGCTTCAGCTACCTATGGCAAGCCAGAAGGTAATACTCTTCAATATAACTGTAACATAAGGAGGAGTTGATACAGTGGATAAATATCGTTTCACATTACGATGTTAGCAAGGAATCTCAAACAGATGGTCTAATGGTGAATCTTTTATTCAATGCTGAATGTAGGTGGACTTGAACTCATATCATTATTCACAAAGAAAAATGTGAACTCTCCTGTGGCTAAGCGAAGACTTTTTTTTTACGAACTTTAGCCAAAAGAACTATGCAGAGAACACATGGCAACAAGAATAAACTGTAATAAGTTACTCCAACTGCAACCTAAGAAAAGGCTTCGACAGATGTTGGACTTGAATGAAGAAGAGGCACGACCCGCACCCGCTGATGAGGACACTTCAGTAGATGCTAACCTCAAAGGGGAAAAAAGT
>NW_025783462.1:0-42161 GCF_021130785.1 Homalodisca vitripennis
TGTGCTACGTTGATTTTTTTTAAATATTGCTATGACATCTGTATTGGTTATACAGTACAAAATTAGTCAAATTAAAAAAATCCTTCGTTGTATATAATAATAATAAATAATAAATTCGTTTATTTGTCGTAAAACATGGTTACATGCATTGACAAAGTCTAATTCAGCTACAGGACTAAGTAGCATTGTCTCTAAATAATATTTAATAAGTATAATTACATAAATATTATATATATAACAATATAAGACATTAATTGTCTAGTTGATAATTATACTAGTTATATTATGTGTTTATCTTAAAACAATCATTAAAAGTCTATTTTGTTAATAGAAAAAAAAACTCATCAATATTATATAAAGGGTTTTTTAATAGCCATTCATAAAAGTTTATTTTTATAAATTTTAAGAGGGTATTTTTCTATCAAATGTTTCAATTTGTTATACACCTTCAAGCCAATTATAACATGACTATTCAAAGATTTGCTCAGTTTAACAATTAAAATGTTATTTTTGTTTCGTGTGTTATAATTAATGTGTTTGTGTATGGTTTATTAAGTCCTTATTATTTAAAATGTAAACAGATAAGTCAAAACAAATATAAATTAACTATTGTAAGTATTCCTTGGTTAATGAAAACAGGTTTACAATGATCAAGATATTTCAGCTTTACCAACCAATTCTAACAGCTTTCTTTTGAAGCACCAGTATTTCCTGAACTCTAGCACTATTTCCCCACAGTATTAATCCGTATCTCAAAATTGACTGAAAGTATCCAAAATATGCAGTCCGAACATAATTTTCACTTATGCAGCAAGATAGACGTCTCAATAAAAAAATAATTCTAGATAATTTAGTAGACAGAAAATCAATGTGAGGTCCCCATGAAAGATTATTATCAATATGAATTCCTAAAATTTTGATTAATACACTACTTGATTCAAAATTAAAACTATTTTCAGGAATTGATTTTTAAAAGTAAACAAAATGTTTTGAGTTTTAGTTTCATTCATTAAAAAAACCGTTTTCTTCCTTTAAACCATATTGATGCCTTGTTTATTGTGGTGTGTCGGTTAATTTCTTTAGTTCATTCAGATTATTACTTACTATTGAAAAAAGTTGCGTCATCAGCGTAGAGAAGCGTATTAGCATCAACAGCCAATGTTATATCATTTATATATATGATAAAAAGTAAGGGTCCAAGTACAGATCCCTGAGGGACACCGTACTCTATTTTGATTTCCTGTGACCAACTTCCTTTGATGTATACTTTTTGTGTTTCTATTGATGAGGGTATGATTTTATAAAATCAAGGGCACTTCCATGAATTCCATAATGCTTTAATTTGGCTAAAAGAGTACTGTGTTCTACACAATCAAAGGCCTTACTCAGGTCACATAAAGTGGCCTGAGCAAAGGCCTTACTTTCAAAAGTTTGACAGTATATTTCGTATTAGCTTGTCAATGGCATCAATAGTGGATTTACCTCTTCTGAAACCAAATTGTGATGGGACTTAAAATTTTATTTTCGTTCTAAATAGTCACTTATTTGGTCATAGACCAGTAGTTCTAGTAATTTAGACAAGACTGGGATGACCGAAATTGGGCGGTAGCTACTATGTATGTACTACAATATGTGTTGAAATTAGAACAGTAATTAAAATCACGTTTAGCAGACAAAAACTTTCTTAGAATCAACAAAGCACGTGAACTTATATCCATGCTTCAGACGGTTCCACCCATTACACTTAATAAGCTATAGATATAAAAAGTGTGAAAAAAACATCCACAATATTTTGACAATTATAGCTGAAATAATTCAGTACATAGGCTATGAAGGGAACAGGATTTTTTGCCGTCCTTCAGTGAAACAAAAAAATCAGTAACACGTTTCGAGATTTGTAATTTGATCTCTTCTTCAGGTAAATAACTAACCTAACACCTAATTACAAACTAGGTCAAAATAAACAAATCAAACCAGAGCGTTTGTGACACGCCTAAGTTAGGAATCACAACCACCATGTTGTGTCAACTTCACTAATTCTAAAACATCCAATTAATAAAAAAAAAAACTAAACACAACACTAATTATTAAAACTATACTACAAAATACAGGTCACAAACGTCAGCATTCGTCGACTAACCACCTACAACTGACCAGAGACCAATAGCAAATGGTGATCATCACGGCAGAGAAACAGGATGCTGGCAATAAAAAAAGGGAATGGGTCCTTTTTTATTATTGGTTCATACTAGATTGAACTTAAAACCATATCATTTTTACTTTTCTGTGAGACCCTTTCTTGTGTTTTCTTTGTGTTCTTTTATCCTTACGTTTAATAGTCTTTTCATCTTGCCTATACGTATTCCCTATTGCAACTACATTTTATACTGTAAACACAGTTTTTGGAATCCTGTTTGCCATTTTTTGATTTTGTTTTTACGAGACTTTGTCTAAGAGTATTGTGTGTTTTAAACGCAGTTTCTAATGTTGTAATTTCTACCTACCTACGATAATCCCGGCACATAAGGGATGGCATGATAACACAAACTGATCACTAAATTCTGTGTTTTCCGACTCAGGAATGAAAATCCTGTTTCCCTTCACAATCCTTCCATCGTCAAAAAATAAACTTCAGTGACACATATGTTATACTGTACATAAATTTAGCCTACTCACACCTCCCCGGTGACGGGATCACGTTTCCACTTGCCGGGTTCAGGGATGTAGTGAACTGGGGTAGAAGGAGTGGCCTTCCACTCATCGTAGAACTTCCTGTAGGCTTCAGGCAGCCCGTGAAGGAGCACCTCTGGAGAATATGTCTGGTTTTGACATCCGGTAGAGTTTGTGAACCTTAAGAAAAACGTTTTTTAAATTAGCCAACTGATGGAACCAAATCAGATTTATTCACTATTACATGACCTTGTGCTCAGCCAGTGTTAATAAGTAGACAAACTAACCAACTTTTACTTTATATTATGTTCCTGCAAAATCTTGTCATTGGAGGCATTGATTGTCCAGAACTTTTTAGTTGAACTTTATGTAGATTGCATATAAATCCTATAAGGCCTACTACTCATTGTTACCTGATTTGTACATAGGTGATTACTATTATTATTAATAATAAAATAAAATAAATAATACTCAAAGGGTAATGAGCCAGCCCAAACAACGAAACATTACCCTAATAATAGTCACTTAGTTTCCCCATATAACCTACTGAAAACATTTAAAAAAACCACAAACAGACAGACGACGAATAACTTACAAAACAATCATTTTATTGAGCTAGTTAACTGGAATGAATTCTTAATAATGGTAACAATACTAACAGAATGGAAACATATAATAATATATCTCCTCATCTGCGTTATCAATGAGACATCTCAACATAACTTTAATAACGTTGTCAATAAGGTGTCTAGCTTGCCTTTGCATCAGTGGAGCCTTGTGCTCCACAACAGCTCTTGTGGCCTCGTTATGGTATGTACCCCCTTCTCTTGCATGTAAATGATGTGGTAGTCTTTAATATTGTAGGTCTGCTTCAGTGGATGAAATCCAAGGAAGCAAAATTACTTGGTTAGATAATCTAGTAAATTTTAATACGCTTATAATCCTTTTCAGGTGCTCATACCAGAACGCTGAGTATGGTAAGAAAAGTTGTATTTTTCTAAGAAGGCAGCACAAATCTGGTACACGGTTGAATCAATGAAGGATGGTGAAGTAGACTTTGGTATCAGGGGACCTGGTCAACACCTAGGGTGCAGCGGATTCCTTCCCGAGAAAACCGAAGGGGGCTAAGATCTATAATCGTACCAGACAGTCAAGCTGCACTGAGGTCTCTCAGAAGCTGTTTCCTTTATGCCTAAGTTTGTTTGGAATTATTTGCTGTTAATTAGAGTCCTGAGTATCAGAAACAGAGTTGTTCTGGTCTGGATCTTTATTTTTAAAGTGTAAATACAAATAAAAAAATAGAGCAAACTTTTTGACTTGATAGCTGAACTAATTAATACAGCGGTACTCATACATTTTTTTAATACCTAATTGGGTACTTTGGGATTATACCGACCACACTAGTATGAAGAACACAAAAATAGAAATTTATAGAAACAAACATGATAGAACGAAAAAAACAACTCTTCAATATACAAAATTACAAACTTACAAGCATTTCCAGGTATTGTGATCTGCTGTTATCTTATCTTTCTCGAGAATCCTGATTACGGCAGGCCGCGCGGCATCACGTGATTTGCACGACGGTACATAATTGCCTTTCCATTTACAATTCAATTTATATTTCTGATTAGCCCCTCTAGAATTTGATATTTTACTGATAGGTACTATCTCGAGGGATGTTTTTCTTTCGTCGACATCAGCGCGGGGCAGCAACCGAAGGTGCTGTCAATGCCCGCGCTGATGGCCGGAGGCACTCGCATTTTGGGTGGCGGAATGTGATCAAGAATAAAAACAAGTTTTTAGTGTTTTTTTAATAAAGAGTTTAGTTTGGTAAATGATTGTTTTTTTGTTGAATTTTTGTGTTTGGAGAAATGTAGAGGTAAAACACGGAAGTACAACAAAGCGATGCACCAGCTGAACGGGCGGCGAGACTGCAATCACGTTATCTACTAGACGCTCGACTTTGACCTCTGTCTGAGGATGGGGAGGGGTTTGCGATACGGACAATTCCTGTTTTATATTGACGAAATATTGTTCTACCTACGCTAATCTAGTAATCAGTAGAAACGAAATGTGAAATAACGATTCATGTCTGGGTGTGGTCGGTATAATCCCAAAGTACCCCTAATTGTTATGCAACTTTCACTACTTAAAACCAGTCTTTTATTGATGTTTTAAATAATATTTTGCAACAAATAAAATGTAAATTAACAAAATGAAGTTGACATGAAAAAAATGTAATCTAGGGATCATCTGCAGACTTTAAATTTAACATGAAACTTCATTTTTAAATAGAAAAGAATTTGTCCAGCCATCAGATTTAGTTGTGCGTCATTGAAGCCACTCAATGGGCTGGCACAAATTTGTTTTTTGTATTTTAGTTTTTTATGAGGATATATAATTAAATAATGATAATTAATTCACCAACATAAAATGGATTTTTATTAAAAAATCAGATAATGACTTATATTTCAAGTAACTTAAGCAGAACAGAACTGAATTAATGGTAATCTGTAAATAAAAACTGATCCAACAAAAAAACCTCAATTAATTCATTTTGTTGAGGTTAAAACTAAGCTACATGAACATGTACCAGTCAATCTGGGTTGAATCAGAAAAATTATTCAGTTATACATTTGACTAAAATAATTGACTGGCAAGAGAAACAACTGACTGGTTAATCAGTTATAATCACAGTTAGGCTAATGCCATCACTAACTGACTCTCACATACAGACAGCGGTTGAGGAGATGCTCAAGATGTATCGCAGCATCTGCAAGTCACCTGATTCTTGTTAATTTGGGGCACAAAATGCTAGATTATATGATCTAGTTTTGTATTAATGTTTATATGATTTTCAAATTTTATTTTTTTCAATGTCATGACTTTTGTAACATCTAAGATAGCGAGGAGTTCTTTCAAATTTTTCCAATTTCTTTGAATTTACAAAATTCTCCCACGAGCAATGCACGTGGTGATCAATCTGACATATTCTGCACCCGTGTTGCAAATAGTGAAATTTACCACTTTAGTTACTTCACTTATACTTATTTGGCAGAGAGCTTACACCATTTACAACCACACCTGAATAAGGATTGAATTTAAAAATGAATAATACAGTACATCACACGTAGTGGTGGCCAAGCATAATTGGAGGACATTGAGGGCTTACATAACTTTAGGTGTTAGAGTGCTAAGGTCCCTCTAAGGATTGCTTTTGGGGGGAGAGTAAGCTGAGAGAACAAATTAAATGAGTTAAAACTCCAATCTCTAAGGGTTAATTGTGTTCTCCTCCTTGTATTCAAATGTTATGAATTAACCATTATTATCCATTAACATGTATATCCTAATCTAAAATATATAGGAATAGATCATTTAGTACTTATTTACAAAACAATTACATTTTTTGTAAGTTTTCAAATGTTCTTAATAATTGACTAGGATAGCAATATTAACTAAATAAAAGTGAGTTAATGCCTTAAAATTAAAATAAAGGGAGTAAAAACCCTGTTAGGTAAGATCGTAAACCCTTAGATTAGGGCGGTTGGTCCCTGAGTAGAGCATTTGGGTGAGCATTTTGGGGCTTATTAAAGCAGCCACCATCACAATTCAATTGTCGATATTCTTGATAATCTAAGAAATTATAAGATTAAAGGTCGAGGTGGCAAATCATGAATTTGACGTTATCAGTGTATTCTGCTGATCCTCCTGAACAAAAAATATATATGGTTTTAGGGGGTGCAAAATGACAAATTACATGATTTTAGAGGGTATATACATAAATAGTTAAGTTCTTAATGTTTTAATGTTCTGTTTGTGTGCTGTGTCTGGATATCTGTAAATATTATCTGCGGGTGGGACTGATAGCGTATCTGTTATCTGAGCGCTCTGGGACAGAAGTCAGAGATAACGTGTACTGTAGGTTGGTAATTATCATTAGGCCGGAGCGTAAAAATACGAGTTTTGCGTTATTAACTTATTGGAATCGTCCTATAGAAAAAAAAAAATATAAGGATTGATGGGATGGAAATGAGAAAATAACTAAGTTCTAGAACATAAAAAATGGAACAAAAACTGTTCACACGAGGAGTAATATTTCCATGTTGTACATCCACGTCGAGCGTTACGTGACCTTTTGTGACCATGGACTCAACCTTGTCATCGGATGCGTCGCCATCTTTGCAAACGTAACTGAAAAATAATACGGTGCCCCGCGCTGATGTCAATGAAAGAAAAACATCCCTCGAGACAGTACCTATCAGTAAAATATCAAATTCTAGAGGGGCTGATCAGAAATATAAATTGAAATGTAATGCAAAGGCAATTATGTAAAGTGAAAAAAACTTAATAAATCATGAAAAACTCTAATATAAATATAGAGATGGATATTAACAGAGAACACTTACCATTAGTCTGTTGGCAGATATAACTGAGCAGCAGCAACATAAAAGTGGCCTTTTTAAAATTGCAACATTGAAATCTTTTTTTTATCTACTTTTTCTAATTTTCCTATCGCAACGAAATAACAAAGTCTCCCGGTTTTAAAAACAACACGCGACCGCACGACGAACAAATACAACTCATTATTAAAAATTCCATGTTCTATTAAATAGGAAATAATTTTGTTTAGGTTAAAACGTAAACTCTTTACATGGCTTACTAAACACTCCGACACACACAATTCACTAGGGTTGGTCAAACTAGTGGATGGTTGATTCATAATGGTAACGCACTCACTCAATCCAACCTACTAAACACGATATCTTGTGAAGCACTGACTCATGCCCGGAGAAACTCAGATAACAATACGCTATCAGTTCCGGCCGCAGATAATATTCAAGTAAGCAGATTATCCAGACACAGCACACAAACTGTACATTAAAACATTAGAAAACTTAACTACTTATGAATATACCCCCTAAAATCATGTTATTTTGTCATTTGCACCCCCTAATACTATATATATTTTTTGTTCAGGAGGGTGAGCAGAATACGTTGATAACGTCTAATTCGTGATTTGCCGCCTTAGCCTTTAATCTTATAATATACTAATCATTTAATGATGAATAAAAACTTATCTAGCCAAAATCGGGGCCAGCCCCAACACACTTATACATGGCAGGTGACAGTACATGACATGATAAGGTTCATCCAAATATCTTTTCCGGAGCCCACCGAAACTGAGTAGAGCCCTGATTATAAATATTTATAATATGTAATGGACAAAACAGTGTAACATTTAGGGCCTAGTTACTTTTTACTGTTTTGAAGACAGTTTAACACATTGATGTGGCAGGCGGCTAGTGGTTAGACTTTAAAAATCAACAAATAATGAAAAACTGGGACTTGTAAATATCAACCAAACATTTTAATGCTGAAGTATTGGTAGAGTATGCAAAATTGTATACTTACCGCGGGTAGGGTTTTGGTTGCCATGTCTTGCAATATTATTTATCTAGGCGTGTAATATACAACAAAGCAGAGTTAAATAGATAATAATTAATTCTCAATCCTTTCTGGCATGTGATCACATCAAATAATCTTCATTTTCAATTAATATTAATGCATTTTAAATTATTTAGGTTAGGACGAAAAACACTACGGCTATATACATAAATAACAAAATTAACATGTGATTTAAATCAAAAAACACTATCTCAGTTAAAAAAAAACTCAGTGTCAAAGCAGCCAACATTAAATAAAAATGTAATGCACCCACGATACATGGAACTGAAAGGCAGTTTGCTGTGCTATACTCAACAGTAACATTTAATGCGAAACACGACTGTACTGCGAGTGCCTCTCCATTCTTCCCAGTAATTAAAAGAACCATGTCATCGGTATACATTATGGTACTGTAAGGTTTCATGTATGCCGGAATAAACAGATCAAACAGATCTGGCCCCAGACAGATCCTATGGTATAACTCTCTTTACAGGGAGTCTGTTAGATCTATGCAAAACACTGACCCCTTTCATTCTCTGTTTGTGTTCAATCAGTTGGTCTCAATCACTCAAGTATATATGAAACCATGACATAACCGTGTCTCTAAATTACAGGAATTCAAACTTATTCAAGACCATTGTGTGATCCAAGCAATCGAAAGCCTTACTCAGGTCCACGTAGGATCCCACAACGCTTTCACCTTCTTCAATCCTATCTTTCATGTATCATAAATAAAATCTACTAGTGTAATTGAAGTAGACTTTGTTTTGTGTGAATCTATATTGCTCTCATAAAATTAGGTTATTTGAATCCAGAAGTACCGGTATTCATGCAAGTATTATCTTCTCAATCAACTTGGAAAATGTAGGTACCTACTAACGAAATGGGTTTGTAGTTTTCCATGTTGTTTCTGCTGCCCTTCTTGTATCAGGGTATAACTTTTGAGGTTTTCGTGTCACCCGAAAATAGGCCCTATAACCAAGCCTGAGATTGCAAACACGTAGCATCACTAAATATATGTCATCGACGAAACCAGATGTCTTTCTTTTCATTGGAGGAATAATTTCGAGTAGCTCTCTCTCAGATGTTAGTGCACATGAAAATGTAGGACCCTCCACCTCCCAGTCCCTGAACTAAAAGCGATGTTCACTATCTCCCAGATTCACCCTCAATGTCTCCTCCGAAATCGTAGTAAAGTAGGAGTTAAGTTGGTCAGTAATGTCAACAGACTCAGTTAATGATGTATATAATGGCTGCCGGCTCTGTTTTAACCCTTCCTCTCACTATTGACCACTCCCCAAACTGCCTTGGGCTTATAGTTTGAATCGGCAATATATGCATCATATGCTTTTCTGCTGGGGATCTAAGATTTAGGTCTATTTGTCTTTATTTTATATTACCAGTAATTCTAGAAACAAATTTCAGGCCCAACAAATGTAGCTGATGATTTTGAAAGCCTTCCAGATATCCAAATAAATAGCATCAATTTTGTAAGCGTTCTACAAAGGAGCTGACCATTTTCAACACATAAAAAACTAATAAACACACATAAAGATATTATGTTAATATCTGTGTACTTGTTCTGACCGAAAGCATGCTGCTTAGATGACATTTATGTTCTCGTCAAGATATGTGATCCTTAGTAGGACTAGCTTCTTAAAGAACTTCACCAAGGCAAATAAGATAAGACTTGTCTACAATTTTTCATCTACATTTAGAATAGAACTTGTCAATAGGAACTAACTAACTAACCAAGTTTTGAATACACATCCGTAAAGGTCAATACTGATAGCAATGTTTAGTTTGGCTAATGGCTCAGACAACAAAACTAAAACAAACTTCAACAAACTTGGTGGAATGTTGATCAGTCAAAAGCCTTTGTTTTGGGTCTATACAACTAGTGACTTGCTGGACTTCAACCACTGTGATTAGACAGACAGAAAGACATGCAGTGAAAATTATATTCAGCAGGAACTATGAATAAAAGCTGAAGTAGTAGACATTAAAGAGAAGAAGGATGAGAAAAGCTCACACATATCACTTCGCTCGAAACATGATGATTCGTCTTCAGACAGAAGATTTCTGTTTTCAGCAAGTTCTTGAAAAAATCTGCAATACTTTTTGTGGTTTGAGAAAGAAACTTTGTTGTGAAAGCAAACGACACTTTGTTCTGGCACGGGAAAACTTATGACATGGAAGTCTCATACGAGACTCCCTGTAGTCTTCTAATAATTAACTCATTTTGATTAATTAATTTGTAATATTTTCTAATTTTTATTATTACAAGAGTGTTTTTAATAATAAATATATTGTAACAACAATATTGTTATTGTTACTATGTTCACTCGAATTCCTTTTGCAGTAACTGACGGAGTTGCTACCTTTCTAAGAGAAATTGATGAAATTATCCAAGTAGACTACCTTGCTGGAACATACGCATATCTTGATGAAATTACTATTACTGTTATTGATATTACTGATGCTATGTTGATATTATTAACGATTTTACTATTATTATGATATTACTAAAAGCCTAAAGAACATGACGAAAGCCTATCAATCTTCATGAGAGCTGTTGTAAAGTATAATCTTGTTCTAAACGAAAAGAAGTGTAATTTGCTGGGACTATTTTAAATAGATTCAGAATTACACTAGCAAAATCAGACCTTTAAGTGCAATGCTAGACTTTCCCTATTTTCCCCGAGGTTTTAGTGGATTTCCAACAGCTCAAAAACGATCTAATCAATTCTATGTTTTCAACTAATGTTGATTACATTTCATTCTCAGATAAAGACTGATGCCTGAGTTAGTGATTTTTGTCACACTATCTCAAAGAGGACTCTATTGCTTTCTTTCCCCGAACTATATCTCCTACAGATCAAAGACACGCTGAAAAGAGGTTTATGTTGTTATATAAAATTTAGGAAAACTGTGACAGTTCTGGACCCCTTAACATTTCCGTTTGATTACTTAACAAAAAATCCATGATTGAAAATCACTGTACAGCGAAAATAAAAATGAAAATAGAAATCAATAAAAATGAAAATAAAATGTTTCATGGCATCGTTTTTTTGTAGATTGAGTTAATTCTGATACATTTTTATCAGTAACGTGGGTTTTATTGTTCATAGAAACTGAGTGTTAGACTGTTGTCACGTTCTATACATTTATTACTTATTATTGTATTTGGCTACGTAATTGTAAGTTTTCTCTCATTAATGTGCTATTTCAGAATAACATCGTAAATATCTTTAGTTTAAATCTTTTAAACAAAAGTTTCTACTAAAATGCTCCTTTTCAATAATAACGTATTTTTAATAAAGTTTAGAGAAGCTATTAACCAGTGCACATTGAAACTGTATGACGTTTACTTAGCCTGCCAATATGGCAAAAAATAATTGACGGGGAAACACATACACAAACAGTAGAATTGTAGGTCTATCACGAGCTCCTCCCGTTTGTTTTCAATGGGGTGATCGTGACAGGCGGAGAGAAAGAGTGGGGGCAGAGCCGAGCAGTACCGATAAATCCCGAACATTCCTGACAAACCCTGTACATGCGGCTGATAGCGACCTCAGTTCGGAACGGTTCTGATTTCTATTATCTTACAAATTAATGAGTCGTTTTATATCCGAATTAATGAGTCGTTTTATATCCGAATTAATGAGTCGTTTTATATCCGAACATATCTGCAAAACATAGAAATTATATCGAATTAATTATATTAATATTGAACTTTCTTTATAACTCTAAAAATACTTTACAAAATGGTGAGATGGTGCACAACGAATAAATGTCATAATCTAGAATAGAATAGAAAAAATTATTTATTTTCTTGAAAATATGTACAATAGTAAAATTATATAAACGTCATTTATACCTTAAGCACAAACACAAACATTGCTCCTTAGTTGTAGACACAATTGACATGAGAATAAAAATAAAACAATGTTACTTTTTATTAAAGAAATATGAACATGTCTTTTTTTATTTTAATACAGCTAGGGTACATCAATAAACAAAATTCAAGAAAACAAAATAGGACCTCAAAAGGCAAGGAACTGCCTGTGTAGAGGCTCCAACTTTCTTAGAAAAAGAAAAGAAAACAACACTCAAGCAAATGAAATTAACAAATAAATTCAAATACGATAAATCTACCCATTTAAACTAAGCTTTAATAAAACACTTAAATTTGAATTAAAAACACATTATATAATTTTCAAAGTCTAAAGCTAATTCAGTATACATAAAATGCCATAAATATAAAATTATAACCATATCCAGTTATCTTTTTGTGATATTGGAATATATTCAAATTAATAGGACAAAAGCAACATATTATAATGTGGAGTCCTTAATTGGTAGTAAATAAATTAATAATTACTTAACCAAAAACATAATTATAGAAATATGACAAAATCAATGACAACTACCTGACTTAAATACCTAACATAGCACGTGAGAAATAAGCTAGACTTGAAATTGTGCATGCAACTTCGACCAAGCCTGATAAGTGTCATTTTGTGTCGTCTGGCGTACGCGATTATAATGCTGATCTGATCTATAGTACATGGAAATTATCGAATAATTTCTAACTAATAGTAATGTAACCTACAAATTATATTTATTTGATTAAGGCAGTTGGAAAATGCAATGAACCAAATATAATTTTACGAAACAATTTTATTGGTTTACATTTTAATACGAAAGATGCAATTAAAAAACTCAACATAATTGTTGATTTTGTGTTTGGAGACCCTGAAGATAAATTCTTTAACTACTATGCTAAGTAGGGCTCTTTTTAATCCTCCTGGATGTTTAATCCACCCTCGAATGTTTTATAGCTACGCCACTGAATGTAACGAAGTTACTTTGTTACATTAGACTTCCTTACGTCTTTTTTGGTATTTCGATACTCCGTTGTATTGGTTTATTTTGTATGTAGACAAGAGTAATTGCCTGCCATTAATTACGTTGTAAAATCACGGTTCAATGAAATAAATTTAATTGCGCTGCATCCTGCAGCATCCAGCTTTGAAAATGTAATATATATATATATTACATTTATACATATACATACATATACATATTACACCACCAGTCTCTATTAAATTCAGAGGAGTACAGAGCGAGAACGCGCGGACTGCTTATTCCACTATTCTAATACGCGGGCTATCTCTAGTTGGCAGGAGGGGCCCCTCCATCCCCACTTTTTCTCTCTCCGCCTGTCACGATCACCCCATTGAAAACAAACGGGAGGAGCTCGTTAGGTCTATCGTCTAACCCTAACCTAACAAAACAACAGTTGAGGGTGTATAGACGTTTAGTTTGTGTCAGAGGTTTAAGTTGATATAAATTGTGGTAAAGAGTAAAGAAACATGTCGGAGCGAAAAGTATTAAATGTAAGTACCTAAAAAATTCTACGTTTTATGTTAAGTTATTGACAACCCAGATCTTTAGACATCAATGTGGTTTGTAATGGCCCTATGCCTGACCAATTTTGATAATAACATTTTTTACAATCTTACGATGAGATTTGTAGAAGCAAAATCGTTAATAAACAAATATTTGTCAAAATTACTTTCCAATTACCTCAGATCCACCACTAACCATGTAGGTTTCAGTGCATTGAAGGAATTAGGCAATAACCCATTATTTACCGACGTGAAAACTGGCCATAGATTCCATCCATAAAAAGAAACGAGTACCGGGAACTAGTTCCTAAATGAATCCTAATCTAGTTCATCAACTCAAACCATACAAAATATATATTTAATTAATAACGTGAAGATAAATACTACAAATAAAGATTTTAAAATGAACAAACAGTACTTTTATGATAATAATCCCCTTTTATAGCAGCAATTTTCAAGACTATACTCAATTAAAAGGCAAGTTTTGAGAAACCCTATAAAAGGGCCCATACCTTAAAAACGTACGAGCCAATTTTGATAAAACTTTCTGTACACATTCACTACATGGTCCTAGTATACTAAAATACAAGCCTCATTCTTAGGCCACGCCTATTTCCGGAGCCGCATCGATTTTACAGGCCTAGTGCTGACAAAAAACCAATCTATGGACAGCCATATCTCAAAAACGTACGAGCCAATTTTGATAAAACTTTCTGTACACATTCACTACATGGTCTAGTACACTAAAATACAAGCCTCATTCTTAGGCCACGCCTATTTCCGGAGCCACATCGATTTTACAGGCCTAGTGCTGACAAAAAACCAATCTATGGACAGCCATATCTCAAAACACGTACGAGCCAATTTTGATAAAACTTTCTGCACACATTCACTACATGGTCTAGTATACTAAAATACAAGCCTCATTCTTAGGCCACGCCTATTTCCGGAGCCACATCGATTTTACAGGTCAAGTGCTGACAAAAAACCAATCTATGGACAGCCATATCTCAAAAACGTACGAGCCAATTTTTGATAAAACTTTTTGTACACATTCACTACATGGTCTAGTATACTAAAATACAAGCCTCATTCTTAGGCCACGCCTATTTCCGGAGCACACATCGATTTTACAGGTCAAGTGCTGACAAAAACCAATCTATGGACAGCCATATCTCAAAAACGTACGAGCCAATTTTGATAAAACTTTCTGTACACATTCACTACATGGTCTAGTATATACTAAACTACAAGCCTCATTCTTAGGCCACGCCTATTTCCGGAGCCAACATCGATTTTACAGGCCTAGTGCTGACAAAAACCAATCTATGGACAGCCATATCTCAAAAATGTACGAGCCAATTTTGATAAAACTTTCTGTACACATTCACTACATGGTCTAGTATACTAAAATACAAGCCTCATTTCTTAGGCCACGCCTATTTCCGGAGCCACATCGATTTTACAGGTCAAGTGCTGACAAAAACCAATCTATGGACAGCCATATCTCAAAAACGTACGAGCCAATTTTGATAAAACTTTCTGTACACATTCACTACATGGTCTAGTGTACTAAAATACAAGCCTCATTCTTAGGCCACGCCTATTTCCGGAGCCACATCGATTTTACTGGCCTAGTGCTGACAAAAACCAATCTATGGACAGCTATATATCAAAAACGTACGAGCCAATTTTGATAAAACTTTCTGCACACATTCACTACATGGTCTAGTATACTAAAATACAAGCCTCATTCTTAGGCCACGCCTATTTCCGGAGCCACATCGATTTTACAGGTCAAGTGCTGACAAAAACCAATCTATGGACAGCCATATCTCAAAAACGTACGAGCCAATTTTGATAAAACTTTCTGTACACATTCACTACATGGTCTAGTATACTAAAATACAAGCCTCATTCTTAGGCCACGCCTATTTCCGGAGCCGCATCGATTTTACAGGCCTAGTGCTGACAAAAACCAATCTATGGACAGCCATATCTCAAAAACGTACGAGCCAATTTTGATAAAAATTTCTGCACACATTCACTACATGGTCTAGTATACTAAACTACAAGCCTCATTCTTAGGCCACGCCTATTTCCGGAGCCACATCGATTTTACAGGCCTAGTGCTGACAAAAACCAATCTATGGACAGCCATATCTCAAAAAACGTACGAGCCAATTTTGATAAAACTTTCTGTACACATTCACTACATGGTCTAGTATACTAAAATACAAGCCTCATTCTTAGGCCACGCCTATTTCCGGAGCCACATCGATTTTACAGGTCAAGTGCTGACAAAAACCAATCTATGGACAGCCATATCTCAAAAACGTACGAGCTAATTTTGATAAAACTTTCTGTACACATTCACTACATGGTCTAGTATACTAAAATACAAGCCTCATTCTTAGGCCACGCCTATTTCCGGAGCCACAATAACTTTATAGGCCAAGTGCTGACAAAAACCAATCTATGGACAGCCATATCTCAAAAACGTACGAGCCAATTTTGATAAAACTTTCTGTACACATTCACTACATGGTCTAGTATACTAAAATACAAGCCTCATTCTTAGGCCACGCCTATTTCCGGAGCCACAATAACTTTATAGGCCAAGTGCTGACAAAAACCAATCTATGGACAGCCATATCTCAAAAACGTTCGAGCCAATTTTGATAAAACTTTCTGTACACATTCACTACATGGTCTAGTATACTAAAATACAAGCCTCATTCTTAGGCCACGCCTATTTCCGGAGCCACATCGATTTTACAGGCCTAGTGCTGACAAAAACCAATCTATGGACAGCAAACTTCTTTATTTAATGATTTATGTAGTCACTAAATGGATATTGTAATGTAATAGTTGACGCTATTCTGTATTTATAACTATATATAAAATTCCTATATGTACTGTCTTTGTTCAAAACATTGATGTTAAAATCTCCGGCTATGATAATATTCTTGAATTTATCATTTGATGTATTACATAACAAATCAAGTTATTCGGCGATACTGAGTACAAACACTGGATACTTGAAACCAGCATTATTTCCTTATTGTTCACGTTTTAAATACTAGAACTCTGAATCAGTATTTCATACTTGTAACGTTTTAAATACTAGAATACTTTAAATCAGTATTTTTAACGCTGAAAATACTGAGTATATTCCATAATAAACACTGTTTATTTAATTAAACACAGTTTATGAGTACTTCTGTAAACAGCTGTAGTGAATCCTTTACATAAGAGTGGCCTAATTACCGACTGTAATAACTACAGACCAATCTCTTTACTTTCTACCTTTGCTAAAGTGAATCAAGAAGAAGAATCAAGAATCTTTATTTCCAAAGTACATTACAATAATAATTTGTTCACACAAAAATTACATCAAAAAAGTACAATGGATAGGCACCTCTGAGCTATTAGCTGAGTTAAGGTTGCCATCACTAATTAATTTAAGGCAGATGGGCCTGGCAGCTCCTCTTTCAGAGTAAGATTTACATAATTAGAGTAATGAATAAACCATACCAATATTTAAAACAAAGCACAAAATTAAGTTGTATTTCATAATGAAATTCAATACATTACATTACCACAACATATAAAAAATAAAATTACTACATAAATTCACATACACATACATACATATACATAAATCCACACACATACACATATACAGATACATATACATTTATACACATTCACACATACATACAAATACACACACATAAACATAAATTTACAAACACATACATTACTGAAACATATAACACACATACAAAACACACTACAAAGATACTTAGACACAATAGATAAAGATGTAACCATTACACACTCATACAATAAAACAAGTCTTCAACAAAATATCTAATTTATGAGTCGCTCTACATCAACAATTGTAAAAAGCCAGCATTTCAAACTTCGTATGAATGTACCCAATGTTTTCGACGAGGACACATCGAAAGGTAATTTGTTATAGAGCTTCGGAGCTATGAATGTATAAAAAACGCTTGTAGACTTCTAATTTAGGAAAAGGAATAGTTACTCGGTTTAAAATTTGTAACCTAATCGAGTGAACATTTACATTTCCCAGTGTGTGGCCGCCTCTTGAGAAAAATATCCTGAGTACCCTATAAATGTACAAATATCTAAGCGGAAGTATTCCAAGCTGAATATAAAGAGGAAAAGAAGAATCACGCCGATTAGCCCTGACAATAACCCTAATGATCTTGTTTTGATTTATAATAATAGGTCGAATAATAGAATAATAGGCTCCTCCCCCAACATGAAATACCATATTGTAATTTAGAGAGTTAATTATAGAATAGTAAATAGTTTTCAAGACAGATATTGGACATAAATATTGAAGAAAATAAAACTTCCTCAATGAATTGTTTAAATAGTTTTTTACATTCAAAATGTGTTCCCTCCAATTACACCTTTCATCCAGAATAACCCCCAGATACTTTATTTTGTTCCACCCTCTCCATTTTAACGCAACCCTGACATGGATTTCTCCCGAAAATTAAGCATTGCTTGCATTTAAAAAAGATATCTTGTTGTATGTCTTTCCTATTTCTTAGAGAAAAATTCATAAACTTCGTCTTTACGCTCAAGACCATCCTATTTCTAGCAAACCACGTTTTCAATTTGTCAAGGTCTTCTTGCATTACGCTATACACTATTTGACTATTTATAGTGGAATAGCAAAGGGCAGTGTCATCTGCAAAACAAGTTAAGGAACCCGATAGATTTCCATTACACAAGCTATTAATATAGACTAAAAAATAGTATTGGACCCAAAACAGACCCTTGTGGTACTCCAAATTTAATCGGGAGAGTTGAACTGACGGAGTTCAGAAATCTTACACATTGAGATCGGTTTGTTAGATAGCTCTTAAACCATTCATAAGGGATAACCTACCTCTAACTCCAGCTACCCAAAGATAGTCTAGTAAAATTTTGTGATCCACGGCATCAAATGCCTTAGTTATATCAATAAATATTCCACTGACAAATTTACCACTGTTAATTCCTTCATCATAAACGTCTGAACAGAACTTTAAGAGAGCATCTTCAGTAGAATTTTTGCCCATAAACCCAAATTGATTTGCACAAAAAAACTTATTAGAATCTAAAAACTGAACCAACCTGACTTTCATAATCTTTTCCATTATTTTAGAGACAACAGATAAAAGAGAAATCGGTCGATAGTTATTGAGATCTTTATTGGAAACCTTTCTTGTGAAGTGGGACAACTAGTGCAGTTTTTAAAGAGATAGGAAAGATACCAGTTTCGAAACTAAGGTTAATTATAAATGCCAACACAGGAGACTAGATATGACCCATTTTTTTCATTACATGCGCTGAAATACCATCAATACCAGGAGACTTGTTAGACTTTAAATTGTTGATAACAGCTAGAACTTCTTCAGAACTAGTAGGATAGCAAAAAAATGAATTATCCGAAAACTTAGCAGGAAAACATTGGGTGTACATATGATACTCAAAGCCATCAAAACAGTCAGATTCGTTCATTAGGTTTTCAACTGCATTAACGAAAAAAAAGATTGAACTCATTAGCGACATTAGTAACAGTAAATTTTAGTTTGAATTTATTTAAGTGGATTTTCATTTGCTTTGTAACTGCAGCAGCACACTTTTAATCAATTTTTTTAGGAGCTTATAAAAAATCAAAGTTTTATTGAATTTTCTTTGAGCTAAAAATATTTTTGTAATAAAAGGAACCTCTCCACAGGCACTTGCCTCTAGAGGCCCTAGTTATTTTTTGAAAATATTTCTTTTAATTTACGAGTGTTTTTTGTTTTAATTTTATTTACAAGAATGTTACATTTTTATTTAAGTTTGCTCATTAGGTTTGTACATTGTGTATACCAATGCATATAATGTGTTATTGTAAAATTTTCAAAAATAAATTCTATTTTATTCTATACTTCAGGACTAGTAAAGTAATCCGTACGAGAAAATATTTGTACCTTGTAACAGAGTACTAAATACAAAGTACCTGTTTTCTGTATTTTTAGTTCTCAGTAACCGTTACAGATACTGTAGAAAAGTAACCGTTACAAAGTACTGATTACTGAAATACCGTCTCACCGCTAGTGGACAGTGGTTCGGTAGCTCCGGTATTTAGCAGTGAACCGTCCCTGGCGTAGGTTAAATGCAATTTATTATGCACATTCAATATATTATAATGAAAACTGGCAGAAGAAACCGTATGGAATATTTGTTATTAGTTGTTTATTGTAGTGTTTAAAAAGTGTAAAAGTAGTGTGTTAACGTAAAAGTAAAAGTTAGTGTGTTAAATAGTGTTAAAAAGTGTTTACCTACAAGTAAATTTATCTTACAGTTACTTCAAATGAATGTAAAGTATGAATGTAAGAATGTATAAAGTGGCTACAATATGTATGCGAGGATTAACCTAAATATGCTCTACGATTTTCCAGGTGAGTTGATTTAATAGATTAGATTTTTTTAGCACATAACCTAGATAGATTGGTTTTTGTCAGCACTTGGCCTGTAAAATAGGTGTGTCTCCGGAAATAAGCGCGGCCTAAGAATGATGCTTGTATTTCATTAGAGTAGACCATGTAGTGAATGTGTACAGAAAGTTTTATCAAAATTGGCTCGTACGTTTTTGAGATATGGCTGTCCATAGATTGGTTTTTGTCAGCACTTGGCCTATAAAGTTATTGTGGCTCCGGAAATAGGCGTGGCCTAAGAATGAGGCTTGTATTTTAGTATACTAGACCATGTAGTGAATGTGTACAGAAAGTTTTATCAAAATTGGCTCGTACGTTTTTTAGATATGGCTGTCCATAGATTGGTTTTTGTCAGCACTTGGCCTGTAAAATCGATGTAGCTCCGGAAATAGGCGTGGCCTAAGAATGAGGCTTATTATTTACTATAGTAGACCATGTTGTGAATGTGTACAGAAAGTTTTATAAAAATTGGCTCGTACGTTTTTGAGATATGGCTGTCCATAGATTGGTTTTTGTCAGCATTTGGCCTATAAAGTTATTGTGGCTCCGGAAATAGGCGTGGCCTAAGAATGACGCTTGTATTTTAGTATACTAGACCATGTAGTGAATGTGTACAGAAAGTTTTATCAAAATTGGCTCGTACGTTTTTTAGATATGGCTGTCCATAGATTGGTTTTTGTCAGCACTTGACCTGTAAAATCGATGTGGCTCCGGAAATAGGCGTGGCCTAAGAATGAGGCTTGTATTTTAGTATACTAGACCATGTAGTGAAAGTGTACAGAAAGTTTTATCAAAATTGGCTCGTACGTTTTTGAGATATGGCTGTCCATAGATTGGTTTTTGTCAGCACTTGGCCTGTAAAATCGATGTGGCTCCGGAAATAGGCGTGGCCTAAGAATGAGGCTTATTATTTACTATAGTAGACCATGTAGTGAATGTGTACAGAAAGTTTTATAAAAATTGGCTCGTACGTTTTTTAGATATGGCTGTCCATAGATTGGTTTTTGTCAGCATTTGGCCTATAAAGTTATTGTGGCTCCGGAAATAGGCGTAGCCTAAGAATGAGGCTTGTATTTTAGTATACTAGACCATGTAGTGAATGTGTACAGAAAGTTTTTATCAAAATTGGCTCGTACGTTTTTGAGATATGGCTGTCCATAGATTGGTTTTTGTCAGCACTTGGCCTGTAAAATCGATGTGGCTCCGGAAATAGGCGTGGCCTAAGAATGAGGCTTATTATTTACTATAGTAGACCATGTAGTGAATGTGTACAGAAAGTTTTATAAAAATTGGCTCGTACGTTTTTTAGATATGGCTGTCCATAGATTGGTTTTTGTCAGCACTTGGCCTGTAAAATCGATGTAGCTCCGGAAATAGGCGTGGCCTAAGAATGAGGCTTATTATTTACTATAGTAGACCATGTTGTGAATGTGTACAGAAAGTTTTATAAAAATTGGCTCGTACGTTTTTGAGATATGGCTGTCCATAGATTGGTTTTTGTCAGCATTTGGCCTATAAAGTTATTGTGGCTCCGGAAATAGGCGTGGCCTAAGAATGACGCTTGTATTTTAGTATACTAGACCATGTAGTGAATGTGTACAGAAAGTTTTATCAAAATTGGCTCGTACGTTTTTTAGATATGGCTGTCCATAGATTGGTTTTTGTCAGCACTTGACCTGTAAAATCGATGTGGCTCCGGAAATAGGCGTGGCCTAAGAATGAGGCTTGTATTTTAGTATACTAGACCATGTAGTGAAAGTGTACAGAAAGTTTTATCAAAATTGGCTCGTACGTTTTTGAGATATGGCTGTCCATAGATTGGTTTTTGTCAGCACTTGGCCTGTAAAATCGATGTAGCTCCGGAAATAGGCGTGGCCTAAGAATGAGGCTTATTATTTACTATAGTAGACCATGTAGTGAATGTGTACAGAAAGTTTTATCAAAATTGGCTCGTACGTTGTTAAGATATGGTTGTCCATAGATTGGTTTTTGTCAGCACTTGGCCTATAAAGTTATTGTGGCTCCGGAAATAGGCGTGGCCTAAGAATGAGGCTTGTATTTTAGTATAGTAGACCATGTAGTGAATGTGTACAGAAAGTTTTATAAAAATTGGCTCGTACGTTTTTTAGATATGGCTGTCCATAGATTGGTTTTTGTCAGCATTTGGCCTATAAAGTTATTGTGGCTCCGGAAATAGGCGTAGCCTAAGAATGAGGCTTGTATTTTAGTATACTAGACCATGTAGTGAATGTGTACAGAAAGTTTTATCAAAAATTGGCTCGTACGTTTTTTGAGATATGGCTGTCCATAGATTGGTTTTTGTCAGCACTTGGCCTGTAAAATCGATGTGGCTCCGGAAATAGGCGTGGCCTAAGAATGAGGCTTATTATTTACTATAGTAGACCATGTAGTGAATGTGTACAGAAAGTTTTATCAAAATTGGCTCGTACGTTGTTAAGATATGGGCTGTCCATAGATTGGTTTTTGTCAGCACTTGGCCTATAAAGTTATTGTGGCTCCGGAAATAGGCGTGGCCTAAGAATGAGGCTTGTATTTTAGTATAGTAGACCATGTAGTGAATGTCTATAGAAAGTTTTTATAAAAATTGGCTCGTACGTTTTTTAGATATGGCTGTCCATAGATTGGTTTTTGTCAGCATTTGGCCTATAAAGTTATTGTGGCTCCGGAAATAGGCGTGGCCTAAGAATGAGGCTTGTATTTTAGTATACTAGACTATGTAGTGAATGTGTACAGAAAGTTTTATCAAAATTGGCTCGTACGTTTTTGAGATATGGCTGTCCATAGATTGGTTTTTGTCAGCACTTGGCCTATAAAGTTATTGTGGCTCCGGAAATAGGCGTGGCCTAAGAATGAGGCTTGTATTTTAGTATAGTAGACCATGTAGTGAATGTGTACAGAAAGTTTAATCAAAATTTTGCTCGTACGTTTTTGAGGTATGGCCATCTATAGATTGGTATTTGTCCAAAAATAGGAGGTCTAAAATGAGGGTAGTAATATAATACAGTAGACCATGTATTCAAAGTAATGTATTAAGTATAATCTATAGATATTGGTAATTCTAAGCAATATATGGGTCAACCTCGATTTTTCTCATATTACAATATAATGTTCCAATAGTCAATTAGAAAAGGAAATGACTAGAATTTCTTGCCGGAAAGCAGTTATAGGGAGCAGGCAACTCATATTACAATATAATGTTCCAATAGTCAATTAGAAAAGGAAATGACTAGAATTTCTTGCTGGAAAACAGTTATAGGGAGCAGGCAACCGCGAGAATTACCTATTAGGTGATCAGGGGCACTGACGTGATCTGGGCTTGAAATTTGGAACTACTCGAGTTAATTTTTTTTCTAAAAGAGCAAGCAGCGCGAAGCGCTGCGCAGCGGGCAAGCATCGTGCGTGATCTTCGTATATACTGAATTGATTCAGGCCAAAGGAATGACACAGATTCCTTTACCAGATTTTTACGGAGATTTTGTATTGGGGGGATTATATTGGTTTACTTTGCTTTCCAGCATGTAAATTATGTGTTTAAAATTGTTTTACATACATTACCTACATTACATTGTAATATGTAATAACAATTTATCAGAAATTTTTAATAAAAAAAAGGATCACGCACGATGCCTGCCCGCTGCGCAGCGCTTCGCGCTGCTTGCTCTTTTAGAAAAAAAATTAACTCGAATAGTTCCAAATTTGAAGCCCAGATCACGTCAGTGCCCCTGATCACCAATAGGTAACTCTAAGCAATATATGACCGTCTGGCGGTTGCCTGCTCCCTATAACTGCTTTCCGGCAAGAAATTCTAGTCATTTCCTTTTCTAATTGACTATTGGAACATTATATTGCAACATGAGAAAAATCGAGGTTGACCCATATATTGCTTAGAATTACCTAGATATTTTTGTATTTGTTCTTTTTTTTAGATTATAAATTTTAATTTTAATAATATAATTTAATCCTGAAGTGATTGAACTGGTTCAGGAACTAGGTTAGTTGTAGTTTCAGGAACTAGGTCAGGAGTAGTTCATGAACCAGGTTAGGATTCAAGTCAGCGGATTAGTTCTTTTTATGGATGGAATCTATGGCCAGTTTCACACTGCTCATTATTTGAGTTAGGCCTAGTGGTGTTTGATTTGTCATTCATAGAGAAAAAACAATGGGGGAGACTTTAAATAGTGGCCTGCACACACTCGTTATTCAGTTATTTTTGTCGAATTGTTCGATATATTATTCAACTTCAATGTGAACAAATCGTACACAATAAGAGTTATGATTGATTTGATTACCAACAAGAAGAATCTCATTTATTACAATTTTAAAAACATAAATTTAACACTAACATTACAAAACAACAAAACCAACTAAGGCCTAGACTTACATATCAAAGAAACCTTACAATAATTATAACTTGGCCAGCTTGTTAGCAGTGAGTAACAGCTTTTGTGAAATGGAGGAAAGAATTCTCCATCTGGGTTACCAGGAGCCAAATGTACATGTTGAAGCCACTTAAACTAATCTTGTCACTTGTGAGAAACATGTCACGAATTTTTCTCATATTCATCGCCATTTTAAGTCACAAAATATTAGTTATTTCTTGCTGTTTATGGTTTACATTAAAACTGCTATAAGTAATAAGGTGAAAAAATCATATACTAAGTTAAATAAATTGTAATATCAAATTATGCCTTCGGATAAAAACATAGAACAATTCGTTACAAACAAATGAATAATGAGTGTCACTTATTAAAGTCTACACAAACAATGAATAGTTATGTGTATTCAATTACCTTTTTTTGTTACAACCTAATCAAATTTCCAGTTTAGTAATATATTTGTTATATCCACGTTGACTAAAGTTATTTTTGTAACTTAACAATTTCTTACATTTGCTTAAAGACTTTTTGGTGGTTGCAAACTTCATATTACACAAATATTATTAATGTGTTTTAATTTAATGTGGGAGGCTAATTAGCGGCAACACTCGTTTATTCGATTGTTATTATCGAACGATTCGGTATATTATGAGTTCGTTATTTTATATTATAGTACATTTACATTAACAACAAGAATACACATTATGATAACAAAAGTTATTCAACTATAGCAATTAAAAATAACAAAAACCAACTTTAACCTAAAGTTATATATAAGAGATACCTTCAAATATTTATCTTGCCTTGATAGCAGTGAGCAACTGCTTTTTTGAAAAGGAGGAACGGATTTCCCCCAGACAGTGTACTTCTCTGTGGTAAAAAAATTACATCAATGGTCTCTTACACAGTCTGCTGGTAGTCTACTCCTCAAGCTCTATAACCGCTCGTTAAGAACTTTAAATCTCATATTTATCACCATTTTTGGAACTCTAAAAAAAATTAGTTACTGCTTGTTTTTTTGTTTTGTTTTCATTATATATTATAATTAATAATAAGTCGAAGTCATATTTGAAGTAAAATAAATTGCAGTATTGGATTATTCATTTTATATATAAAAAAGGATGTTTGTATGTATGACGTGGATACACTCAGAAAACTATTTGACCAATCGTTATAAAAAAATTGTATGTATGTATTTTTTCCACGAAGAAGGTTTATATGCTATGACCATTGATGTAACTCGCTACCAGGGGTCGCTGCAAAAGATAAAAGTTTTCAAAGAGCATACACATTATAAACTGCAGTTACGAGACAGTTATGTCTATTAAATAGCCAAACCATATTTGAAGGCGCTAAGTTATGATGTATATTTGTCTTTAAAATAAATTCCTGGTTGAACTTAAAGCTTGTTTGTTAGACCACATTATAATAAAGTACATGTACGCATATAATGGCTATAAGAATACACTTTTGACAGAGTTTCTTCATCGTGACAAAAAGGCAAACTACATCGCGTTGGAAATATAATTCATTTGAATCAGAAGTGCTCATGGTATCAATTTACAAAATCGTGACCATGGAAAGGTATGTTAATTTTTTTTTCCTGAAAACTACAATTTTTCCTGAAAACAATAGTGAAGAAAAAATTCGTCGGCAACGAAAATCAAAGGAGTTACGATTTTTTGAAATCCTCTGAAAACTCTGTTTTTGACAGTACCTCTGGCAATTTTACTGAAATGATGACGTTAATCCTGTCAACGATGCCTGCCCGCTGCGCAGTGCTGCGCACTGCTTGCTCTTTTAGAAAAAAAATTAACTCGAGCTTGCAAAAGTCGAATCCCAGATCACGTGATGCCCCTGATCCTTAACCCTCCAAGTGTTGTTCGACAAAATTTTGTCGGTTATTTTCCATTCTTAATGCAATAATGGCCGAAAGGCATCAATATAATACAATGATATACTTTCCCCCCAGTTTATATGCACCTGTGATAATAATACTTGGCTATAAATGCCCAACCCATGAAAAAAGGTCCATTTTTCATGGTCACGGTATTGTAAATAAATACCGTGCTCATACACGGGGCAAAGCGTATGAAAAGCATGCGAAGATCAGCCGCAGGAAGCAGCCAGTTTTATTTTATAAAAACAATTGAAAACATTTTATAAAACAATCGAATAACGAGTATAGGCTACTTATTAGAGTCTACTCTTTTAGGTTAAAACTTATATTTCAATTAATCCTTTGATCTAGGGCCTCAGGAGGTATTGGGGTTTCTGGGTGGGAGAAAACAAATCAGGGAGGAGTAGGTATAAGATGAGGGGATAACAAAGTTATTAACATTCAATCAAGAATTTGTGCTGGAAAAATAGGTCTAACAACTGCATTTAACGGTAATTTAAAACCTTTTTGGTACCAACATTTGTGTTGGTTAAAAACATGTTTGTAATTAATTTTAATATTTGGATATGGAAAATTATGAAGGAAACAGGATTTTTCCGGATATTTGCCATCGTTCAGTGATACAAAAAATCAGTAACACTACGTTTTGAGATCTGCAATCTGATATCTTCATCGGGTAAATAACTCACCTAAAACATAATAATTACAAACCAGGTTAAAATAAACAAATCATACCAGAGCGTTTTGACACGCGTAAGTCAGGAATCACAACCACCATGTTGGGGGTTAACTTCATTAACTCTAAAACACGCACTTATAAAAAACTAAACACAACACTAATTATTAAAACTAAACTATAGAATACAGATCATAACAGGTCTGCATTTGTCGATCAACCACCTACGACTGAAATGTACTGTTACTGATTATTTGTATCACTGAAAGATGGCAAATGTCCGGAAAAATCCTGTTTCCTACACAATCCTTCCATTGTCAAAAACAAATTTCAAACAAAGAATGAAAAATTAGTAGTATACTCTATTACACACTACAGTGGTATATGACATTTGTATATTAAAATTCTACATGTGATCAAATGTCTTGACAGTTCAATTTTTGGAATAAAAACAATTTTGTCTTTTCCAGAAATACTATCCCCCGGATTTTTGATCCTTCCAAAATACCTCGGATGAAATTGCCTAAAAACAGACAGTACACTGTTCGTTTGATGGCACCTTTTAACATGAGGTAAGAATTATTGTTATAAAAAATAATAATAATTGTATAGACTCAATAGAAATATAGAATAGTGGTTAATCTGTTCTAAATATCTTATACTCCAGTATACAGTTATGGTTCCAAAGCAAGGGTGTTGATAACTCAAATGTTTTCACACACAAAAAATTGTTGTAATTTAGACTTACTTAATACTGATATACAAAATATATAAAGGTGTGTAATTTGGTCAAGGGTTAAAGAGAACACATGAACGTATTATCAGTGCAGTCTTGACGTGCTGTCAATCAGTCTGGTATTCATTCAACATCAGCTGATTATTATCTAATTGGTTGGTTCTACAATAGTTATCATCACATTTTTAGTGAAGTATCATCTAGTAAAGAGTTACATTTTTGTGTAATTTGTGTATTATATTCATCTCTTAATATGAAACAACACAACACAAGACAGTATGGTGTGACAAATAATATTGTCTGGATGGTAATATTTTTTGTATTTGGTATGTCTACTGGATATTCTAACACTGTTGTCTTAAACTCTGTGAGTGGTGTTTATACAGTGTCTATCTGTATTTTATCTAAATGCTCCGGATGTTGTAGATGCAAGACCTGCGGAGAGTATATCTACAAAGGGAAAAAGTTCAATGCCCGCAAAGAGGATGTTGAAGGGGAGGACTACTTTGGGATCCGGATCTACAGATTCTATATCAAAGTAACTATTGTATTTAGTCTATAAATGGATTTAGTGTAGCTATTTATTAACAGATATATGGTACCTTTACCATATATCTGTGTATAATTAAAGTTTTGTGGCTGTTATAATTACAAACATGGATTTATATTTGTTAATGGTTTGAATTTACAAAAACACCATAACTCATGAAATAAGAACTGGTTGACGACCAGATTGGTAAATTATAAAACATAATTATTTATTGGTAAAGTCATCAATATTGAGTTATTTTAGTTTGTACACATTTTAAGTAACACAGTGAGGTATTTTACAGTATATTTTAGTGATTAATGAATTTATATTTATGGTATAATGATTCAGTACCATAACAAACAGACCAAATGTGTGCGAACAACAGCCTATTGTGTATAAATATTTTATTGTTGTGTATCTTCCCATCACAACAACACACACAATTCAGTTACGTTTGTGTTTTATTATTATGTATTTGTACAATGGCCTTAAAACTTTGATATTCATTCAGATACATTAATTTTTTTTAAATTAAGTTTTGAATGGATTCATGTTTATAAATAAGCTGTATAAATGTCATTAGATACATGCTTTTTTTAAAGTGACAACAAATGTATGCCTGGTGTAAATTATTACCTGAGCTGATTTGACTTGCTCATGTACTTTTTATGGTTTAGAAAACAATTCCTATCTAATTGGCCCTTTAGATCCATATTGTTAAAGAAATGAATATTGGGAAAGAAGTGCATTACTTTCACCTTGTTTGAAAAAGCATGTGTCATTGTTTTGATTTTTCGAATCATCGTAAATTGATTGGTTCTGTATCTTCAAAAACATTGTAATATTTTTCAGTGCACACGATGTCTCCAGGAAATATCTTTTAAAACTGATCCAAAAAACACAGACTATGAAATAGAAGCTGGCGCTACACGTAACTTCATGGCTCTTAAACTAGCCGAAGAACAAGCTCTCAAAGAGAAGAAGATGAGCGGAAAGAAGAAGAAGAAGCTAACAACCCAATGAAGGTAAAGAAAAATATATAAATGATATGTTTAGTCTGTTTTTAAAAAAGTTTATTCTTTACCCTTGGAATAAACATTGGCAAAAAACCATTGGAAATTTTGTTACATTTGCATAACTGTATATTATTTGAAAGGATAGCAGACTTCGGACACATTTGCCATCATCTTTTTAGGTTATAAACATCGTTTTTGAGGATTGAAATCTATCCTCTTCTTCAGGTGGGGGAGGTATTAATATATACAAAATAAAGGAACAGAAAGAAATAAAGAAGGGAAAGAAAAGGGTTCAAACATGCCCAAAAGCTGCTTGTAGTCCAGTCCAGGTATTGTCACTGCACAGGGTTGCAAGAGGGTAGATTTCAATTCTCAAAACGTTATGTTATACCTTTTATAACCTATAACGATGACAAATATCTAAAATCCTGTATCCTTTTCAAACCTTTCATTGTATATTTGAGTTTCATGCATTTACAGGTAAAGTATTATCTTGATTTTGTTTAAACTACTACTTTTTTTGAATTTTCAATTGTTTGTAAGCAATTGTTTTCATACTTTCTCAAGAAGCATGTATATCCTTTTTATGCAACATAAAAGCACCATTTTTTCGTGGTAATATTTTGCTTTTGTATACAATTGTTCTATTTTGGGTGACCAAAACCCGACTCAAGGCATCAAAATAAGAAAAAAAAAAGATAAATGGAATGAGCGTCAATATGCTTACCAATGTAATAGGTTCTGATAAAAATCATTCATATTTTATTCATAATACAGGGTCCCCACCCGACCGTGAAAACCGTGATTGAAACGGGGGAATAAGCCGTGAATTTCGTTCACCGTGAAAAAAAACGTTTAAAATAAGCCGTGAATTTTGTTTACATACCGTGGAAAATCTCTACAACTTTTGAATAAATAAAATCAACACGGGTCGTCTTCAGACGATCATATGGGAAAGTTGACCTTCGCTATTGCAAAGTAAAAAGTAGCACGCAATGTAGGGGATAGACCACGAAGTTTGACAGGTGCTGCTATCTGAGCGATTTTACTGATAATATGGTTTATAAACAAATGAGGAAAGGAAGGGCCGCGGTGGGAAATGACGCTTCCGGCTCAAATCACGTGAGGCCTGTCTTTGTCTGTCGCCAGGTTCTGGGCCTTGGCTACGCTACGCGGCTTGTAAACAAGGCATTCTCTGATTGAACGCGAGATTAATAACACAATTTAATTACTTGATAGATTGTCGTTTAATGTAAACACTTTTCGTATTGGAGTTTTATTGTATCAGATATAGTCTATTATTGTTTTCATAAAATAAAAAAAGTATACAAATCCTTAATCTAATGTAAGGAATTTAAATTACATTTTAACTTAATTTCATTCTATTAAATCCCTTATTTTATTTAAATATTAATGAGAAAAATGCTATTCAGTACGATATCTATATCGTTTGTGTGTAATGACTGTTAACACAATATAATAATTATAAAAAATTTTAACTTATGGTGGACAATAAATTGAATTAATTTAGGGTCTTGTGTAAATAAATAGTATAATAATGTGACGGAGCAGAACCTACACGACACATATCAATTAACGCAGTGAGTGAGACCATAACTTTATAGGCCTATATAACTGTTTTAATTACCAGTAAGGTCGTTTTGAGAAAACAATTTTATTTTTCATATCTTTAGATATTAAACGGTAGTGATATGCGTTTTCCTTATCAATAATATTTTTTATGATTCCTAAGCTGCATGGATATTACGAGTGTACACGGTTTAAATCTTTTATGGTGAATGTGTGTTTAAATTGTATAATGTATTAGTAAAATATTACAAATGAAACGTCATGTTATAAAAACGTTAGAAAAAAAAAAACCATTGCATTTTTTCTAACCAGGAAACAACAAACGTCAAGTAACTTTGTAGTGTTAAGCTTTATTACTACAAAACTACAAATCGAGGAAGTCGTCCAAGTATAATTTTGTCGGGTTCCATACGACTACGTTAACGCTATTAATCATTTCATGCAGATGAAAAATATATCGTACAAGGTTCATTTATTGTAATGTGGTGCAGCGATGTTATGGTAAAAATAACCTTTGTTGTCTACTGTCAATGAGAGTGGAAGGGGAGGGGTATATCGTGTACTCCACTCCCCCATCCTCGGACAACAGCTGGTTTCATGTCTCAACATGAAAGATTTGTTTCCCCAGCTCGGCACTCCAATCTTATTCTTATTGTGAGAATTGATATAAAGATTTAAAGCTTTTCATTCAACTCATTCTGACACTTTCTCACGGAAATTCTTCTGTTGAAAGAGGCTTCTCTGTCAACAAACAGTGTATAGTTGAAAACTTGAAGGAGGAGAGTTTAGTCGCGTTGAGAAAAGTTTGTGACGGCGTATCAGCAGCAGGAGGATTGGAGGCAATGGAAATCACTAATGAATTAGTTCATGCTGCCAAAAATTCCCACGCCCACTACTCGGAGCACTTGGCAAAACAACGAGAAGAAATGAAAGACAAAAATTAATTCTGAGAAAGAGAGGAAGCAAGCTGCAATAGAAAAAAAAGAATTTGAAGCACAAAAATTCCAGGTTTTGTCCGACGCCAGGAAAAGGGCAGCTGAGTTAGACGATAAGATACAGGAACTTAGCAAAAAGTGCAAATCGTAATTCACTTTTATTCTAGACATTTTTATCAATTTATTTATGTGTACAAATATAATTTTTTTTGTATAAACTGGTACCAAATAACTTTTCTTATAACAAGTTGTATATAATTTTTATACATTTAACGTTTATATGTTATTTTAATTTCAATATAAAATTGCCTTTTCTTATGTACTAATTAAAATGTGAACCTGTGATTATGTGAAAATTTTCCTGTGGAAGAAATCGATCGAAATAATAATAAATAATGTGTTAAACAAGAAAATAATTTAATAATCACGCAAGTGTACTTCATGGACTCAAACGAGTTAGCCTTAGCCAACGTACGAATCCTGTCACCCTGCATCTTGTCTAACCTGTGTCAACAAAGTTCTCTTCAGATTTCAACAAACTTGTAAGTTAAAGAAAATTATGAGCTATGTGCATGCTAATTATATTGAAATTTGTCTTTGTCATTGCTTTGATGACTGTTATGATGATGTTTTGTAAAAATAATATGCCTTGTTATATTCATTATGTAGCAAATCGCACATAAAATCGGGCGCTCGCCGCTCATTGCTTGCGTCGTAACCGAAGCCTATTGTTATTTTGTTCTTTTAGACGTTTCCGTCAATTCCTGCACGACCAATGACATCGTTACTCAAATGGGAAGAAGTTTTATATTGTATTTTACCGCTCTGCCGCGTCTGTAGTGTTTACGTCTCAACTTCGCCCCTCTCCAACACGATTTTGTTTGTACCGGTAACGTTGTTTATGAAAACTTTCCGACCTTGAAATTTTAATTTTTTTAACCGTGAAAACCGTGAATTAGCCGTGAATTTGAGTATTTAGATTGAGTGGGAACCCTGTAATATAAACAATTATGTTTATATAATCACCAAAAAGTAGCCATTAAGTGGAATTTTAGTTTGTGACATTACTAAAACCTCTGCCATTAAAGACCTGAATGACCATGTTTCACGGTTTAAAAACATATTAAAGGAATTGTGCATACATGTAAGCCTCCAATTAACAGGTTGTGGTGATTTGTCTTGTGGAGAAATTTTGTTAAATTTTTTGTCAGAACTAAATATCTTCTTTTTGTCTTAAAGCTTCTGGAGAACAGAACACAGCAATCGAAACAAGAGCTGGGAACTGCTGGAGTCTCTAGAGGACTTGAAGGATTTGAATAGAAGACAGCGTAGCATAGATTATGATTCTATGCTTAGTCAGTACGATACGAAGGAGGCAAGAGAGAAAATACTGAAAATGCAAGAGAGAACAAGATGAGAAGTTTATTAGGTAAGTTGCTAGAATTTAGAAATGACCTGTTTGAGGCTCTTATGCTCATATTTGATATCAATCAAAATCTCTTACACTCTAGATTTGTCTCTTGTGGTTTATAAATATATCCGACTATAAAACTTTGCCCCACAAACTTCCAAAATTCCAATGTTAATCTTATTAGAGTATATATTTGTTGGCTGAGCATTATTGAACCCTATCACTTTGAGAGGCTAGATATTTCGAAAACGAACCTACCTATTGACTTCAAATTTTTCATGAAGCTTCATTTATCAAGCAACACTGAGTTTGATGATAGTGCAAGTCACTCCATGGAATTGGCTGACGTTAGTGAATATTTTTACATTGGTCTTATGGGTTAACAACGATGAAAATGAGGAAATAACAAGAATAAATAAAATTATAAACAATCTGAGTATACTTACAATCATATGAGGTTTCAACATCTGATGTTCTTATTTATAGACATAAGAGAACAAAAATTAAGGTGAAAAGTCAGTGTTATAAATTGATGACAAGATTCGATTTCAGCACACTCTTGCGTTTGTAGGTATATCCCTAGTTCACCGAAACTTTAATTATTTGAACACTGCTATGAAACTTAACTTATCGAACAAAAATGCGAATAAATCTTGTGGTAAGATATATCGAGAAACATTTAATCTGGTAAACACTTAATTTCACATGAAACTTAATTTCTACATAGACAAGATTGAGTCCTATATGATGGTACATTGTAACTGAGAGTTATTGAAGCCTATTACTCAGAGTGCTGACACAATTTCTCTTTTTGTCTGCCGAGACTTGTAAACATTTCTCTTCAGTATGTCTGTCTGTCTGTCCATAGGGACATCTAAAGAATTAATGAACTACAGATTTGAAATTTTGCAAACAAACCTCAGTGGAGCCTGTTATACAACATGTGGTGTGTTGTACTTTTAACACTTCCCACGCTGTAAACGAAGAAATTAGAATCGTAGACTTTGGACCAAAACGCCAAATACAGGTTATATCCAATATTATAGATTATGTCTCTTGGAGAGTTTTTTAGTTCACAAAAGGTCTTTGAAATGCCCGGTGCACCCCATGCTTATAGCGGTTGCCAAGTATTTATAAACGACCTTCACTCTGCGGCAGGAGGACTGGAGAGCCCTTTGTCTAAGTCCGACCACCCTGCTCGTCAGTTCTACGTCTCCTACAGAGCCATAACCAAACATATCCGTGGCGTTTATTACTGCTTTCTCGGTTGTCATGATTGCACGTCTACTACGTATCTCGTTATTATTCTTCATCGTGTGGTAGTGTTGAAATTAGTTTGAAATATTTATATCTTGTTTCATAGTATGTCTATTATGTGTCATAACTTATATAACAATAAAATTAAAAATTTATTTGAAATAAACTAGGTTTTTTAATAGTTATTTTTTATCAATAAATACACTAATTTTGAGTAAAACGCCCTGTTTTATACTTTATTTGCTTTTACCTTTTACAATTTAGTTGTAGTATATTTAGCTATGAACTTAAAGAAACAAAACTTGTTTACTTGTCTTGGTGTTACAGGAAAGTTAATGGATTTTATTAGTGGCGTGCTGCGAAGGGTTTTTAAATTGTTTAGTTTACTTTTAGTTTAAAACAGCTGATTATTAAAACGCACATTGGTTGCTCAGGCAGTTATTGCCAATCCATAAACTAACTGTCCTTATTAAGGTATTTTTTACAATATGGCTGTACTTAGGTAGACAAAAGATTCCTTCAATTTAAAATTTCTACAACAAATAGTATACAAGTATGTAAAGTAACATTTATATGAAACAAAATACCATTTATTCTGAACATAGTACTTTAATTTAAAAAGGTTGATTATCTTCATTATCTGGAATTATTGTAAAAGATAATACAGTGTCTAAAAAGATCCACAAACAGAATTTAAATACAAACTTTTCAAGATAAATTAACTCCTAAATTACAAATGTTATCCAAACAAATTTTCACGCGAGTTCTCAGAACTCTCAACTTGGGTACGAGGGTACTCTGTAGTATTCCCCCCATGCCCCCTATAATATTTGTGTTTCCAAAAATACTTCTTGGTAAATTCTTTGTTATTACAGCTTTTGTTAAATTATTAATTTAAAAAAAGATAAATAAGCCTGAATCACTAACATTATTTATAAGGTAATCAGAATCAGAATCAGAATTTTTATTTGCCGTTACAAATGTGGTATGCATGTGGCAATCGTCATCTCATACAAAACAAATTGTATTATAAAAGTAAAATATTCGATATAACTTAGACTATGTTAGCTTCAATATGACTCTATAACCATTCATCTAAAACTGTATGCTGCTAGATTTTACTAAGATATTTGTTAAGCATTTCTTAAACCTAAATAAAACTCTAGACAATTTAATATGATTTGGTAACATGTTTATAAAATTTTAATTACCTATCTCTACAAAACTATTTTTGGTACACTGGTAGGGCTACAGTAGTCTTACTCTAAGATTAGTAACACCAATTTCTAGTAAATGTAATTATTATGGATAGAGCTATTTACTGTTATTGTCTGCAAGTTATTTTTTAACATACAGTAATACATCCAGAACAAATATAGAAGGGCTACAGTCAACACCTCTAATTGTCTAAACAAAGGTTTGCCAATGGGTTCTATTGTTTAACATTACACATTAATCCTAATAGCTTCTCTTCTGGCAATATCAAAAGTCTTTGTTGGTGTCTAGGATCATTGCCACCATACAATAACTCCATAGGACAAATGACTCTGGACTCTGTGTGCATATGTATATCTGCAGTTAATGTTTCAATATTTACAATTAATCTCAATCTTAACAACATAAAAAATGCCTTTTGCTAAATTTATTTAAACATAACAACTTCTATATGTCTGTTCCCCCATTTCAGATTCTCGTTGGAGCGTTGAACACCTAGAAGAAACTTTACATTATCATGGTTAGGTTTATTGTTGCAAACTAAAATTAATCTCCTGAGTTTTTCTTCATGGTTTACACCGAGGTACGTTCGCCGCACACCAATTCAAACACAATTGAGTTATGCGACTAGTAGAGAATCATTTACTACATTAAGATTATTTTAACCATTCAAGTAAGGGATTGCTAGGTCGTCTGCAAAGCATGTATGATCTTGTCACATTGTTATTTATGGAGGCTGGCAGGTCATTTACATAAAATTATAAAAAATACCGGTCCCAAAATGGATCCTTTGTGGAACCCCTGCTGTAACTGCATGTGGTATTGAGAAGAGCTTCCATTAAAAGCAACCATCTTGATATCTCTCTTTGAGATATGATTTTAAAAAATTGTAAAGACAGATCCATCAAAACCATAATTCTTAGGTTTATCTAACAAAATTTCATGATTTACCGTGTCGAAGGCTTTAGACATGTCGAAGAACTTGCCTATGACCACTTTTTTAACATCTACCACCATGAATACCAGTTCTTCATAAATTTTTACAATAGCATTTAGTGTTCCTCTCTAGGCCTAAAAACCAAACTGACTATCTGATAACAATAAGTTACGTTTCAAAAATACTGGAATTACTTGCCTAATTATTATTACCTCAAACACTTTTGAAACATTTGGAATTATCCGAGACAGGTCTAAAACTCTTATGTTCTATTCCGAGAAACCTTTTTTATACAGTGGTATAACCTTTGCCAGCTATAAGGCACCTTGGAAAGGAACCATTATTAATACAAAGATTCAAGAGAATAGGCGAGAGCTTCGGCAATAAAAGGTGCAGCAAGTTTCAACAGCTCAGAAATTAAAACCATACACAATCCAGACATGACCTATTCCTTAACAAATTAATAGCATCATACATTCTGTTTCAACCTTTCACTTCAGTAATACTAAATTCACAAGTTAGAGAACACATTACAACTTAACTTACTATAAAATAGTATGACATAGACTGACTAGAAAAGAGGCACAGTTAGCAATGAGATCATTTACACTATTCACAAAAAAGTTATTGAAAATCACAAGCTGTTAGACTACTTCCAACTTCTGTAACTTTTAGACCTATCACTAATAACTTATATTTTCAATTAAATAATAGAACCACCAATAATTTTTAGGTTTATTTTTAGCAGATGACAAACCCACTCACAATTAAAACGTAGCTTACAACTTCTAACATCGCTTTTATATCTTCTTCATTTAATTTCATATAACATGTCTTTAAAGTAGGTTATGCCTGTAGACTTATACTGAGCATACATATTATAAACAACTTTGCCTTAAGCTTCTTTGAGAGGTCTGTATTATACCAAGAGTGAAGTTTTACAATAATCCCCTAACAGCTGGTACATACTTAATAGGAAATAAGCAATTATTCACAATGTTCATAAATTTATTTAAAAAATAGTCAAAATTTATCATCTAATGTCCGCATTATTTAACACTACATACAGAAGCAACCAGTTAATTTTACTAATTAGAGTGACAAAATACAATGAATTGACGATATAACCAATGGTTTCTGCACAATTTTCAAATCTTTTTGCTTAGAACTATTTACATTGGTTAGCCTACTATTTACGTGACTGGTAACGTTATCTTTCCTTGGTAACAATTTGCATTTTATAACCATCGCATGATGGAATGACATAACACCATAGGCTCCACTGCAACATTCTCAATTCTGTCAACATGTACAGTAGTGGCTAATGTTGTCAATTACATGATGAACCGCCATCCACAAAAATTCGTACTAGTGCCTAGTTACATCATAAATGGTATGTCCAAAAGGTTATAACCGAAAAGTAAATCTAAAAAAACTTAGCTTTCCTAGAGTCATTGACTAAAATATCAATATTAAAATTCGCCACACAGCATAATTTGATGCCTTATTCTTATTATACTATTCAGAAAAATTACCTCAACAATTCATACATGTGCTCAATAAAATTGTCGAAAGTTCTGACCGTCAGGTACTCTATACCTATATATTACGATACCAACTAGGTTAATCTCCTTTATAAATACAGCAGCTACCTTCACAGAATATATTGACTAGACATTTCTGTTAAAAAAGTCATCTCCTCACGCCCAGCCATCTGGATCTTAAAAATATTGCAGTGGCCCCCACTTTGGCCCGAAGATCTACAAAATGCGCTGCTCAATTATAAAATCTGTAGACTCACCACCATCAGATCATCGCTGCTCAACCAATGTTCACAAACACACAACATGTCTGTTATTAAATTTCATTGCCAACAAATTAGCATCATCTCTCTTTCCAAGAAAACCCTGCACATTCCAATGTACAATATTTACACTGTCCTTAGATTTATAGTCCACAGTCTAAAGCCGCTCCGCCACGCTTTGATGGCCTACTCCATATCTGCACCTAGGACCCCTTTGGTTACATTCGTGTTTTGTGCTAAAAAGTCACTCAGGTGTTCCCATTATCCATAGGCCCGGTTTTATTCCAGTGGGGGCTTATACTTTCCCAAATATACATCCCACATTGCCACATGAGTTTGGATGCATCAGTTCTTTCACTAAAATTAAATGGCACGCCAATCTTAAATGAGTCTATAACCATTAAACCTATTTGTAGTCAGCTTTTCACACTCATATGAATCTGAGTCCATCAGATCCTTAATGTAACTTTTAATATTGTCAGAGCTTTTCATTACAGTTGGTAATATTTTTAGTTGCCATAAGTAATTATAAATGTCAAGAAAAACGTAATGTTATGTAAAAAACTACAAATGAAATTCAAATAGTAAAAATGACAAAGCATATACTTATTTGACATTTTTACCTATTAAAAATTTTAGAATCTTGATTATTGTTATTAAATCAAGATATGAACTTTGAATTTTAAATTTACAAGAACTAATAGATTATATTAAATAAAATTATGAGTAAATTATCTTGTGGAAAATTTACAGTAATATAACAACTTAGTTCTAATTTACAGGTCAGTATTTGGACGGAAATAAGCGGGTTGTCAAAGAAGAAATAGTTGAGGAAGTGGATGAAGACAAGTGTGTCCCCGCCCGCCGTCCTGAAAAGAAGTCCTCTGATTGTACAACAAATCATTCATCATCACATCATCTACTACTTCAAAAACCTACCATCAACTTCTACTTCTAAAAGTCAGGTAAGTTATAATTTAAGTATGTTCCTCTATACAGAAATAATGCTGACTATACGCTATATTTTTTCTACACAAAAACGCAAGCTATGGTGGGAAGAGTTGATTCAAAGTGAAATGTTGAGTGTTAGCCCTGGTTCACTTCTCTCTAAGTGTCAGCATCGAAAATACGATGCTGTTGCAGAAATTTTGACTCCTGAAATTTGGAGTCGTGGGTTCGTCTGAATGGATCCAAAAATATTCAGCGACAAATAAGCTCAATAAACTCTTTGCATCGCTTGGACATCTGAGACATCTAGACTACAAAAAGCAGTGCAAATCTAGGTGAAGAGGTATTCTCATTACTCTCATCAGGAGTACACAATTGAGATGCACCAATAAATCACTGACAACAATCCCAAAGCAACTGTGGAGCAACTGAGTTTTCCACACATAAAGTGACAATGGTGGGAAGGGCCGATTCAATGTGAATGTTGCTTATATATTCAGAGTGGTTTAAAAGAAACAATTATTTGTTGAATATTTTGGTTGTAATTACAACTTTAGCAAGTACATAAAAAACATTGTATAAGAATAAAGAAACAAAAGAAGAAGCACTTACAGATAGCAAATATACCAGAGAAACAAAGTTTTTGGATAAGTTGTTGATTTTAAATAAAATATAATGTAATACAATTTTTTTGTTTGGTAAATTTACTAGTTAAGCGGAATCTAAGGATTCCAAGTGGAATACAACTATTAGAGCGACTGTATAAGTCCATATGATTGTTTAGATTTTAATGTAAGCTGGATGTGCTAACTCATAATTTCTCAGATTCCCAAATTGTTTTCTAAGCTTATTGTCACACAGGTTTAAAATTTGCTTAAAGTTTTGAGTTCATCAGCAAACCTCAAAGCCTTTTTTTTATGGTAAATAGTCGTGTACTGGCTATTTATCTTCCTTCTTTGACCTATTGAAAAACGAAGATCTGTCATTCTCATCTGCATAGGAATTTGAGGTTTGACACCAATGATGGTTCTTTGAGAAAAAACCTGCAGGTTAGCTGGTAAAATTTTTTGAGTTGTTGGAGATTCAGTCCAATTTTATACCAGCCTACTGGGTAATTTTTTGGGTGACGGTACTTAAGAATTGATCTGTTTTAATCATAATTTTGCGAATACCACAACGTAATTATTTACACAAATAAATGTTGTTGGCCCTTGCAGTGACAATTAATGAATTTCATGTGCATAAATAAATAAAAACAATATGTCTCCAACCAAGATGCAGTAGATAACTTAAGGGCTAAAGAAATAATTTTATATATTACAGTTGGTTAATACCTGTTTTTTGACAGTAATAAGAAACATGTACAAATTAAAAAAAAATATTCAGAAATTAATATATATTAACGTGTAATTGGAAATTTTATTTTAAGGTTTTGAGATACAAAAAGTGTGTCACTTCACTTTATTTAGACCCTTTTTGACTGGGGTCGATTTTTGAACCAGTCTGATAAGTATGCTCAAAAGACCAAACGTTCGAGTTTCTGGACGTTCGTACAAATCACTCTAAAAGGACCAGGCGGTCGATTTCTGTACGCCGGAATTTCGGTATTTTTTAATAAATACTGATAATAAAATGTTAGAATTTAAAATATAATTTTATTATATACTTTAAACCATATACACTTGTGTTAAAAAGTATTAAGGATATTAAAAAATATTGTTTTGAATGAACCTACAAAATATTAAACAGCAGCAATACAATAGCGCTGTCAGCTGATCACTTGCGTACTGCGTAGTGGCTCGCCTCGCTGCCCTGTACGCCAGCTGTCTAGATATTTACGTTCTGTCCGTTTGTTTTTCTGTGTTTTTCGAGGTAGTAATGTTTACTTTCGTACAAATACTTTTTGACTGAATTGTGATGATAATGGCATATGAGAACTTGAGAACAAGTGAACCTTGATAGGGAAATAGATAGGGAGGCTAGATTCGTCTGATTCTTAAATTCCATTTGATGACGACTCGGACCGCAGATCCCACCTAAAACCCTATTTGGGTGGTTTTTTTTTTTTATTTCACAACCTTCAACATCTGGTCAAAAACTTTACAGAGCAATCAAGAAAAAAAATCTAGATTTGCAGTTGGTTGCAAAGAGGGCTGCCATTTCTCTTTGCATTGGCAAACATGGGTGTAAATAGTGCTACGAGTGAAAATTGTTTGTACATAGTGTATTATAACTTTTTTACTTTATGCCAATTTGTAAACAGTACATTTTTTATTGACTTATGCCTATTTTGATTTCACTATATTTTAAAATAAAGTAAGAGTTCGTATAACTCCAATTATTTTTAGATTTACTATGCTGTACTGATATTTCCGAATAACAACTTTTTTATTGCTTTTGTAGCAACATGATAAATTTTGTATAATTTTATTATTTGTATTCCAAATAAGTTAACATTTGGTACACATGTAGAAAACAATATTCTCTGTAAAATAAAAATGGTTTCCCACAGTTAAAAACTCTTTGGTTTTATCAGTAAAACACAATAAACTAAAAAATAATTAAATAATTTTGTTATTTTATTTTTATTTTTTTATAAATGCAAAAAATGAGGGTCACATAAGACAATTTGGAGTTTTACCTACTTATGCTGATTTAAAATGTACATTTTGACACAAAATATATAATCATAGGCCAACGAATACATATTTTATGATTTTTATCTTGAACCACATGACTGACAACTGAGCAGTTTTGGAGCTA
>NW_025783463.1:0-27900 GCF_021130785.1 Homalodisca vitripennis
GCGTTTGCTAGAGGCAGATTCTTATTAAATCTAACTAAAACTATTTCCACCCTTGCAACACTTATAAGAACGGTCAAATATTAGCAGTGCTACTATATACAAAAAATAGTGTTCGGAACAAAAAATATTTTTTGCATTCTTAGACCATTTTTATTTCTCAAGGAAAATGTGCAACAACGAACTGATGTGTGTGCTGTATCTATCAAGGCTTGACTATGAAATTAATTGTTGGGTTGGAACACACAGTATATAATAAATCTTAATACTCTAATTATGTCAACATTTTTTTCAAGCCATCGCACGGAAACAGAAACACAAATGTTCTTATCATATTTTAGCTTTCCTTGATGTTTTACCTCTAAGATATAATTATGTATCTATACAAAGTTCTTAAAACCTATTATGTAAGAAGTAATTCATCCTTTGCATAGCACTTACAGATCCAAAACCGAGAAACAATTGTGATTGTTTAATCCGAAACCTGAAAACACTTATTTCACTAAAACAATAACTTATCTAGGACCACGAATGTTTAACCGTATTCCACCTTATTACACAGCATAATACGCTAATTATACAACAGTTCATTCGTTTAGTAAAAAGCTCTAAAAAGGTGGTTGTATACGGTCGATGATATTGAACATGTAATGTTTAGTATACAGGTTTTTAAATTTTTCTCAGTAATCATTTATGTCCATTATATTATATGCATATGTACTTACTTTTTAAAATCATATTTACATTATGCTAGTGTTTTTGTATCACTTTTGATTATTGCTGTGTTTTGTTTGTTGTTGCTGTAATTCTTATTGGAAAGCATTTTAGTGTATTTCTGGCACTCTTGATTTTTTTGTATTAGACTCTGAACCACTCTTCTTTTGTTTTTTTGTTGTAAGCCTTACTGTAGCGTTTTTAAAGCTACATTGGTTTATATTTTTATTAAAACTTAAATTAAATAAAAAATTTGGGATCGAAATATTGGGATTTAATTTTAGATTAGATTGTGAAAAGTCAGGGTAAAAACGAACATGTAATCCTTTGGCAAAGTTTAGTACTGGTAGTTTTAAATTTGTTAGAAAGGCAGGTTGACTGCCTTGAATTGATTAGAACTTGTCTTGTTGCGAGTATTCTCCTGGTTTGATACAGCTGGACCAATGAGAGAACACCGCGGGTGTCCTGCAAAGTTGATTGGAAAGGGAAGTATTTAGACGCCCGCTCATAATTTTCGGCCTTATTTTGGTTATTTTCGTGATTAATGGATACGACAAACGTGGCAACGAACTTCTCGATCGTATCGTTACTGGTGATGAAACATGGGTGAAGCATGTCAATTGTAAAACAAAAATGCAGCCTATGTAGTTTTTGGAGGCACACCGCATTCTCCAAAAAAACCTCTTTAAATTCTGTGAGAGAGAAAGATTATGTCAACTGTTTTTTGAATCGCTAAGGTTGTGATTCTCGTTGATTTCCTTGAACGAGGATCAACAATAAACGCAGAGAGGTACTGTGAAACATTGCAGAAGCTACGGCGAGAGATACAAAAACAAGTTTAAGGGAAAAGCTGAGCTCACAAATTTTGCTTTTCTACGTCAATGCACGTCCACATACAGCCAATCGGTCACGACAAGTCTTGGATGATTTTGATTGGGAAGTGATCATATGCCTTAAAGGCCAGATCTGGCACCAAGCGTACTAACACCTCTTTCCAGCGATGAAGACCTGGCTCGCAACGCGGCGGTTCGATAGTGACGCTGAACTTCACGCTGACGTTAATTAATTATTAATATCTCAGGCGGCAAATTTCTACAAAGCTGGAATCGAAAAACTTGTCACGTTATGATAAATGTCTAAAGTTGAACCAGGATTACGTTGGAAATAGCCTAAGAGTGTAGCTTTGAAATGTATATAATAGAATGTTCTTATTTCAGTCTGTTAACTTTTTATTTCAAATGTCTGATACTTTCTGGATAGCCCTCGTATAATGTGAGAATCCTCCGGACAGGCTCGTCTTGGAGGAATTTTACTATATATTCTCTTTTAATATATAATAGTTTTCTGTTAACTATAAATTGTTAATATTCTTTGTTAGATGCAAAATGTGTCATACATTGTAAATTATCTTTATCATATGTATTTGTTTAAGAAATAAATAAAGTTTATTATAATCATTATATTTGTCTTGTAAAAGTCTATTCAAAAAATATATAACATCTGGAAATACCTGTATCATTGAACAAGTTAAATTTTGCTGGCGACAAATCCAAACTGCAAACATATTGAATCCAATTCTTGTTTGTATACATGGCAACTGAGTTACTGATACTAACTCTAGTGGTTATATTGGCGGGGTGAGAGGGTCTCTGACGTCGTGAAAGAGGTGGGGAAAGCACTGAACATGAACATTGATGAGGGAATGATTGATGCTTGTCACCGAATCGGCAGGAAAAGATCTGAGAAGGACCGTCCAAGGGATCATCGTGAAGTTTGTCCGTAGAACTGACAGGGATGTGCTGATGAACAAGAGGCGGGAGCGAAAGAGGGACTTCTCAACCCGTCACTTAGGCTTGAACACCGACATCCCCATCTTCGTCAACGACTCACTGTCACCAGCAAGGAGGAGGCTCTTCGCACTGACTCGGCAGCAGAAGAAGGACAAAGGCTACAAATATCTATGGCTACGGAATGGAAACATCCTGATGAGGCAACACGACGCGGCGACGGAGGGGAAATTATTGAAATTAGAACCCAGGCTGATCTCAGTAATCTGTAAATATTTGTAAGTACTGTAGAAAGGTTCTTTAAAAATATGTTCATAGACTATTAATTAGGGTACAAAATGTTTTATTTCCCTTTTGTGTTTTATAAATTATAAAATAGCAGTAAGTAGTGTCATTTTCTAGAACACTAATATCAAAGGCAATAATGATGAAATAATAGATTCGCTGTTCATTGTACAACAAAATATCCGTAGCTTAAGAGCAAACTTTGATAATTTTTTGGCTTGGGACTTGGGATAAATATCCCGATATTATTATATTTTCCGAAATATGGATTAAACAAAATGAGATTAATTTTTTTCAATATTCCTGGTTACAATTTGGTAGTTAATACAAATTAAAATCATCGGTCAGCAGGAGTAGCGGTATTTATTAGGGATAATTGTGTGAATATAGTAGAACAGGAAATTCCTCAGTTTAGGTCAGCAGATATAATAAGAATTAAGTTTAGTTTTTCAAGTAGTCTAATGAGTTTAATCTTTTAGCTATTTATAGAATATTGCAATCGACAATAAATCAGTTTGTTGGCGAATTATTTGGTTATTTAAATGGGGAAAGTGGTAATAAACCAGCAATAAATTTATTAATTCCTGGTGATCACAACGTGGATATACTAAGTGGAGATATTTATGATGTAGATAATTACAAAATAAAGCTGGAAAGTTTAGGTGTAGAATCATTAGTAAATGAACCAACATGAGTAACAAATATTTCTCAGACTTGCATTGATCACGTGTTTGTTAGATTAGCCAGTAAACGTAAATTTGAGTGTAAAGCTTATGTATTGCAGACACAGATAAACAGATCACCACATGACGGGCCTGCGGTTGTGGGGTTGTGATGGGAGGGATGCGGGGGGACCGGTCAGCTGACTGTGCTGCCTCCGCCCCTCCCCGCGTCGCCTTCGCTCTGGTCTGTTATGATAGACTGATAAGCTTACTTGAGACTGTAGACTGGTCTATAGTAAAAACACAAGGTGATGCGTCAATTGCTTTATGATGTCTTTGAAGCGCAAATTTTTACTTGTATTTCTGCCTGTACTTTCGAAGTTGGGAGTGAGAGAAATGTTGATAAAAAACTTAAGCCTTGGATAACAAATAACATATGTAGACGTATTAAAAAAGAAATGAGTATTAATAAAGTTAAGTATAGATCTAGTGATGATGTTTAAGCAGTATTACATACGTTTTAGAAATAAACTAAAAAAAAAAAATAAAGCTAGCGAAAATTAATTATTATACTGATTAGTTTTGTACAAATAATAGTAATCTGAGGAAATATGGAATACTGTTAACGAAATAGCCGGCCAAAGAAAAACGACAAAACACGTTTCTTTAAATATTAATGGTAATATAATAAATGACTCAGAGGCGGTAGCTGAAGATTAAGATTAAGAAATGCAAATGTCAAGTTCCGAAACCTAATTCAACATTTTATACTAAAACGTTCAATTTTATAGCACCAAGATTATTTAATAAATTGCCAAGCAACATAAAAAAGTAAGACAAAATTGTATAAAGTGTTTGAGGTAATTGAGAGAATGGTTAATGATTCAGCAAACCACGGAGGCATTTTTACAAATAGCAAGTTAGTTAGTTATATTTAATTATTGTTCAATTTATATTTCAAAACTGCGTTTAAAGTTGGTTGATTAGTTGTTTACTAAAAGTAGTATTATCTGGTTTTATTTTGATTATAAATTATAGTAATTTTGTTATTATCTTAAGTTTAAATTTAATAATAGGCAGTAAGCACACGTATTGATTGTGATGTTAGATGATTTTAAATTTCTACTTCTGTTTTAAATAAACTGTTTCCCTCTGAGCTCTGAAAGCTTTTAAGTTTATTTCTGGTTTTATTTTAATGAAGGAACCCCTAATCAGATTAATTATAATCTTAGGGGCCCTATATTTTTCTCAAAGTTGTATTTATTATTAGTAAAAATGTTATAATAAGTTAAAAAGTTAAGTTAGTATATAGGTCAGCTTGGGAAAAAAAGTATATTTTGAAAAGTGATAATTGTTGACTTGATATACATAATATTGTTTTTCATAATATTGCTATGTACCTACATTATATTTCTTGAGAAAATAAATAATTTGATTTGATTTGATTTGTTATTACTGACCTCGTCTTCGGCATCATTGTCCAAGCAGGAACTTTCTTCAAGCGACTCCTTGTCTTTTTCAAGTAGAAACTTCAGCTGACTGTAGTGGGACCACTTCGGCAAGTAAATGTTGTCTGCACGCCTTCCGGTCGCTGCTTTCAGTGAACGTATCACCTTTTTCTGTTCCTTCCGGAACGTACTGCGGAGATTGTTGATTTTCTTCAACAGCGTGTCTTTCGTTGCAGACGGTTCAAATGTGTTGAACATAATCCAGTAATTTCTTGTACGCGGCTTCCCTCTTCCCGTTATTGTGATAGTTCTTAGATTTTACTTTCCAAATGCACTCGTTACCGCGATATATTTCAATGAAGTTCGCTGTATGTTCTTTGGACCAGGACATCCTGCTTTCCACAAGCTCTTAATACAGATAGTAAACAAAGAAAACTACACTGTAATGAAACATCGGCCGTGTTCTAGCCTCGCACAGTGTCAGTCCGGCTCCGGCTGAGAAGTGCTGCCTTCCGGCCGGGGCGCGGCAGTGTTCCCCACCACACGCAGTGCCTCAGGGCCGTGCTTTATATGGGGGCACTAAGAGGGTTCAACTGCACAGTGTCAGTCCGACTCCGGCTGAGAAGTGCTACCTTCCGGCCGTGGCGCTGCAGTGTTCCTCACCCCCACGCCGTGCCGGGGGATGCCTAGCTCTGACACTATCAGTGGATGCCTACTTCTGGCACTATCAGTGGATGCCTCGCTCTGGCACTAGCAGTGGATGCCTACTTCTGGCACTATCAGTGGATGCCTCGCTCTGGCATTATCAGTGGATGCCTAGCTCTGACACTGTCAGTGGATGCCTACTTCTGGCACTATCAGTGGATGCCTAGTTCTGGCACTATCAGTGGTGCCTAGTTCTGGCACTATAAGTGGATGTCTAGCTCTGGCACTATCAGTGGATGCCTCGCTCTGGCACTATCAGTGGATGCCTAGCTCTGGCACTGTCAGTGGATGCCTACTTCTGGCACTATCAGTAGATGCCTAGTTCTGGCACTATCAGTGGATGCCTAGCTCTGGCACTATCAGTGGATGTCTAGCTCTGGCACTATCAGTGGATGCCTAGCTCTGGCACTGTCAGTGGATGCCTACTTCTGGCACTATCAGTAGATGCCTAGTTCTGGTACTATCAGTGGTGCCTAGCTCTGGCACTGTCAGTGGATGCCTAGTTCTGGCACTATCAGTGGATGCCTAGCTCTGGCACTATCAGTGGATGCCTAGTTCTGGCACTATCAGTGGATGCCTAGTTCTGGCACTATCAGTGGATGCCAAGCTCTGTTCCAGCCTCCTTCAGTTAAAGCGGCTATGCAAAGGTACTCATTCATGTTTAGGTAAGCTGCATCCTTTATAGAGATACCAAATCATATAATTATGCAAATATGGAGAAGGGTATTTACATGAAATTGATATATAAATCTTTACAACATGTGTATGAAAATATTAATGAAGAGGATGCTATGCTTTTATATTTAAAATAAACTATTTTTAACACTTTCAACGCCTACAACCATGTAGTGCAGAAGTTCTGTTTTCTTGAATTCATTTGCTTCATATTTGAACAAACATTTCAATTCGGGATAATGGCAGAAAGTACATATAGACATACAAAACCAGTAGTTTTCTCTTCTTGGTCTATAATAATATTGTTTTAGCAATCTGTAAGCGAACTGAAATAAAAGCAAATAGTTGAAATTATAGTGTAGGTGTATTAACTAGTATATGCTTCATTTATGTATTGGGTTAAAAATCACACACAAATTATAAAATTAATAAATATTTGGTAAAATCCTATTTGTATGAAAACAAAATTTACTTCAAAAACTTTTATAAAAGCTGTTTAACACTTCGATATAGTGTTTCTTTGTAGTATTCCTACACCAGAGCAAACAGGTTGCCGTATAATTTAGGTGTTCATAAAACCTAATGTTTTAGAGTGAAACGGAAGTTCAACTATATATATACGCCCCCCCCCCCACACACACACACACACACATTACTCCTAAATCTTTGCCACTTGCCACTCCTCCTATCTGCTGCCCTGGGCGCCCTCAGTCGATACGGCACTGACAAGTCCCAGTCAAGAGCAGTCTCGGCCTCAAGGCCGCCGGCCTGTACAGTCTAGGCCGCTACAGTTCTCGTCAAAAAGACATATTGGCCAACATGATTGCATTTGACTTATTGTTTCATTTTTATTACGTAGAGATCCCCATCAATACTGACTCTGCAAGGAAATTTTCTGGGCCATTCTAAGCTGATTAGACACCGAACAAGATATTCATAGTGCGACAATGGGTGAAATACTGAGGTAGGCCTAGATCTGTTCATTATTGGCATAGCAATGACAAGTTTTATATTGCTTGGCAAAACTATTTATAAATGTTTTCATAGCGAAAATATCAAAAGGCACTATAATAAATAAGGCAGAGTCGGCCTGAGATAGAGACTTAATGTTTGTCACCCTCTCCATAACATCAGACCTAAGAGAATTTGAGTATGGAGGCCAAATCCATCAACTTGTATTTTATTAGGAGGGCGTACATTATTGAGTTATTAATATAACTCTCCGCTAAATAATTCCAGCTCACTATTTATGGTCAACACGGATGTATTCCTGATATTATAAATGACGCCAACGAGCTGAGGAGCAGTGTTTGTTTTTTATCTTTCCCTTGTTTAGTCGCTAAATTGTTCTCTCTTCTGTTGAGTAACAAACGTGTATTCAACACTGACTGTTTACCTGTTGTTTTTGTTAAGTTTTTTGTTGTTGTTACCCGATTTATATTTAATTATTTCTCGTTTTTGTTCTTTGAATACTTATCCTTTTTTCCATCGATAAGCTTTAATAAAATTAACTCTACATGTTTGTTATTTTAAACTTCAATTGCCGTTAACTACTATAATACGCTTATTTACCTCACAATATTGTATCTAGTCTGTGTAATGGGGAACCGTTGGTATAAATAAGTCTTTCAATATAAAGAATTAAAACTAAAGAAATAAGTCACAAAAGATTGTTACTTTAATAAAATATAGATATTAATATATTAAATGTATAGAGAAAATGACAAAACATACAGTTACAAATATTTTAAACATTTAATCGTAACTTAAATATTGCACAGCAAACAATTTGCAGTATACATTAGGAAATGCTTAGTTTATTGTCTAGGTAATTAAAAATATCCATTCTTTGCAGTTTGTGTAATTTAACCGATGGCTATATAAAACAGAAGATGAGGTAACACTTCATGTGTGTCCCGGATGTTTTTGGCTACCTGTAAAGCCACATACGTGTTATTTCTTACAAAACACGTCAATATTATTACTAAATAATAACTAAATGTGCAATAAAGTGAATAAAATGTAAAACTTCAAAATATTAATTAGTCATAAGGGTTGATTTGTTTCCTTTTATGGAATGATTCATAAGGAATTGTGGAATTACGGATTGTTCCATGACTTGGCCCAAAAAGTTATTCACAATAGTAGCTTGTTTGGAATTTTTTATTTTTTACTCAATACAATACCTACTTTCTATAGAGACAGCATGGATCATAGGTATTACAATTCATTTGAAGAAGTAATATGAAAATGAACTTTTAAATGAATGAAATCTGACAGCATCTGTTTTTTGTGAGTAGTATAGGGTTAAATGTGGGAGGTGGTAAATGAGGGCTTAATATTAAAGTCAACATAATTAAGTTATAACTAGATACAAATTCTTGCTTGATTTGCGAGATCATCGTGAAGATTCCAAGATCCTGAAGACCTTTTACGGACATATGCCACGTAATGTCCTGGACGGTATTCGACAATCCCAAAAAGATAATACCGCTTCCCAGCAAACTTTAGTTGTAATGGCATATCTCTCAAAGCATGCCGTTTATTTCCATACCCTTCTTCAAGTGTAGGAATATTCTGGCCCAAGAAGTCAGTATCTATGAAACCATGTTGCTTCCCTAGAAACGTGTTCGTTACTTGATGTCCACAAAGAAATTTACATGGGCCTGACATTTCTTTAGCAACCTCTTCAATCTGTTCACTAACTACAGCGCTATCGGTTTTGGGTTTCCGTATGGTCTTGAGTATACTTTTCATCCCTTCATTAATGATTACATGACCATTAACATCCACACACACATACGCCTGAGTAGAATTTACTTCGCAAGATGGGCTTTGACATTTAGATACTATCTCTGCACTTGGTAAGTCAGGTAGTAGCTTTTTCAAAATAGTTACTATATTTGACCAACTGTCATATTCACATGAATAAATAATCTTTCTTTGATTGCATATGTTTATTTTAGGCAGTCTGTTTTCTCGAATATTGAGACTAACGCCTTTGCTCGTAATCTGTAGGTTTCTTTACTTGCACCAGTTTCAGCTAAACATTTTGCTGTTTTCATCAATACATTTTCTGAAGGGAATGAGTATACATATAGGTTCCTTCCCCTTTCTTTGCCTAACAGAACCCTTTGTTACGCCAGGTAGCTCTTACGCTGAGCCCATTAGAAGGGTATGCCATAAACCCCATATCGGCGGACCATACGACGCATTGTTCGGATCACGTTCGCACAGACCTAATATTTCCAAGGTCTCTCTTAACTATATTGCCCATCATAAAAGTTCTTTGTGATGAAACATGCGAGGGACCGGAAATATAAAAAACTCCATTCCTTGTTTGAAGGGTTTTGACAACAGAGAGAATTGCGACCAGTGACCACACACATTCAAACTGCTCGGCACAGAAATCAGAAATTCTTTATTGTCAGACAGTATAACAATGAAAAATAGCGTCAACAATAATATGTAATAGTTAATTAATTACATTAAGTGATTTTCAGAATAGCCTAATAAAATTGAATTAAAAACGTCAGATTAATTAAAATAGCATTAAAGTTTTTGTCAATGCTAAAATAAAATAAAATAAAGCTTACATAGGTGGCTAGTCTTAACATAAAGCTTAATATAAGCTAGTCTGACCAAAGCACTCGACAAAGTCCCTGACACTGTAGTAAGCCAGCTGTACCAAATGCCGCTTGACCTCCCTCTCAAAAGAAGGACTTGTTTTTGTTTTCATAGAGTCTGTGAGTGCATTATATAGTTTAATGCCGCTGATTAATAAATTTCTTTCAAAAAAACTTGTTCTATGGGCAGGCATGTTAATCATATTGGAGTGAAGTAGATTGTGACGATGTTGGGAATTTTGAGATTTGAAAAGGTAGAGGTTCTTGTGAACAAATCTCACGCAGTACAAGATATAAATCGATGGGAATGTTAGAACTTTTGCCTCCCTAAAAAGCGACCTACAAGAAGTTCTACACGGTTTCCCAAAAACCGCTGTCAACGCCCTTTTCTGGAGTTTAAAAACGAATTTTGTACGTACACTTTCACATCCCCAAATGACTACAGCATATGTGAGAAAGGGGTAGATAATCCCATAGTAAGCAGCCAAGGTCACTCTGGTATCAGCAAACTTTGATAGGTTTCTTGTAACAAAAATCCCCGAGCTTAGTTTCCTACAGACGAGCTCAAAATGATCGTGGAAGGTTAATTTATTGTCAATCTGAACGCCTAGAAACTTTAGCGACTTACCAGATGAAATCTCTTCATCCCCCAAACGGAATGTAATTTGCTCCAAATCCTGAGAACTTCTGATAGAAAAATTGATCACTTGAGTTTTCTTGTTATTTACTACGAGCTCGTTATGCTGAAACCACTGGGATATTTTTGTGTATCTTCAGAAGCCAGAGTCATGAGGTCGTGGTTTGGGGCTTTCACTGTGAGGGATGTATCGACTGCAAAAAGACAAATTTTGGCATTGGGACCAGAAATGCAGTTTGGGAGGTCATTCACAAACAAGAGGAACAGGTTTAGTCCCAGTACTGAACCCTGCGGGATTCCTCTTGTTACCTCACATGGTTTTGACGAGGCTGTTCTTTGACAGCTATAGCTGTCCAAAAAAGGAAGCTGAACTGATTGCGTCCACCCACGTAGGTAAGATGAAATCCAACAGTACGATACATCTCTAATGCCAAGTAGGTGGAGTTTTTTTAGCAACATTTTGTGATTAACCATATCAAAGGCCTTGGTCAAGTCGAAAAACAATCCCATAGCTGAATTGCCCGAGTCCAGAGCCTGTGTCAAAAATGAAATAACAGAGTCAACTGCGTCAGTGGTTGATTTTCCTTTAATGAAACCAAACTGACTTGCAGAAAGAACTCCATTTCTCGCCAGAAAAGACAACAATCTATCCAGAAATATTCTCTCAAATATCTTAGAAAAGGTTGTAACCAGCGAAATAGGTCTGAAGATACTACAAACTTTCCTCGCTCCTCTCTTGTACAGAGGGTAGACTATAGCGTGTTTTTGTGAATTAGGAAATTCACCCACCGAAAAAGATAAATTAAGCAAATAAGCAAGTGGGGAAGAAATTAAATCTTGGATCTGCCTGAAAAGCTTAGAGGATAGTCCATCACTTTTACAAGATGGCTTAGGTTTTAAAGCAAGTATCACACGCGATACTTCTTGCTCTGTGGTGGGGGACAAGAACAACGACTTGGTTACAGATTGTAGTGTAGTAGTTTGTGTTGACTCGCTTAGGCCATGAGAAATATTTCCACTGGTGTCATGGTATTGACCAATAGTCGAGAAGAAGTTGTTATCACTACCAAATGGTTGAAAGTTCGTTATTCAATTTATATGGGTAGGATAACTGTAGGGCTGTACCACATTTTAAATATCTTAGATATTATCACTTTAAGTAATGAAATCCTGCAACAGGTCTCTGCAATGTTGAAGCATCTGCACAAGACATCAATTGGGGCAATCTCCTTTCTCTTAGATGGAAAAAATATCTACGTCAATAAATAGCATGGTGCTGAAGTAGGTATGGTGTAGAAAAAATTAATTTAATTAGTTTTGAAATCATTTTGACAATAACTGATGAATTTATCAAAATATAGTCCAGATTTAAATAAGTAAAATTCATTCATAACATTGTCACTATACACATTTTTAGTCTTTTATAGATAGACATCACCAAAAAAGGTTTCTTTACAATAACTATCTAGCTAAAATACATGAAGTTAACATCTTACACTGTACATGTACACATGTAAATGTTACAAACTATAAACCAACGTAATTATTTAAAGAGTGAACCGTTTCAGGTCGGATTTACAGCATTGTACTATAGTCCGTTAAGGTTAAATTATAATATAACCTTTAATTTGATGTATTACTCAATCTATGTTATAATTTAAGATTTCTTACTGACATCCCCACATGACAAAAAATGGTAGTTACTTAAAAAAGTAGAATTATAGGTGCTGTAATGGTGTGCCAAGTTTTATTGCTTAACCTGTAATCATTTGGGAATTATTAAGCCCTTGTGGGACTTTTTTACACCCTGTATATAAATTCAAATGCACATAATCGATTTAAATGTTATAGCATTTTTTAAAGCGATATATGTACAGCTCGGTCTATAGCTATTAAAGATGTTTTTATTATTCTATACCACTTTCTGATGTCATCTTGAAAATTATAAATGAGCCTATATGAATAAAATACAAACATTATAAAAGTTATATTTTGTTGAATAAAAATATTTTGGCAAAATGATCATAATTATGTTCTAAAGTCAAGCAACTTTCCAGAATTGTTTCTGTTTCAAAAAAACATTATAACTAAATTAAAAAACATCTTCCTATATATTTAGTTTGGCTTTTCTAGTAAAACAGCATTGAAAATCATAAGTGTACCAACTCTGATACATTGATGTAACCAGAAATCAAGCAGCATACATGTGTGCCACACATCTTTCTACAGACAGCTTACAAAATTTTACAGCTTTACTTACAAAATAAATTAACTAAGAGTTAAATCATAACCGCAACAAATACTTGTGCTGTTTGTCTATTTCAATACACTGACCGGGTTAGTCTATGGTGGCAAACTATGCTGGCTAATCTACATTTAAAGAAAGATTTAGTATTACAGGAAACACTTTCATTGATACTGCAATCCAAAAGCTCATCATTAAATTTATCAAACTGATGACTGTTCAACACAAAATGCTCTTTTTTGTTTATTGATTTTGTTCGGTACAACAGAGACAATTTAGAAATAATGATGAAGACATATTATTATTTTTATGTATAGCTAATTCCGAACAGTTCAATTACTCTGAAGAACTATTTTGAAACCTATTTTACATGATGAAGATTGGAATCCGATCCAGTTTATCTAAGTATTTCAGTAAAGCCACCCTTATATAATTCTATCATATTTTAACTGTAAAAACTACTACAGAGTGATTATAATCAGTACAATAAACCCAGCACTCAAAAGGCATGTACTGTGTAAGACATTCCATTAATTTTTGTCACTACCTTTTTCCTGAAACGGACAGCAGGTGCTAGCTATCTAATCCTACCCTTCTTAACTCTCCAAACTAATCTTCTGATCATGGACTTCTCACAGCAATTAATCTTCGACCCTGAACTGTAAAGTTTTTTGCTGACTCTTCAATCCCATGTAAAGTAACCTCCACATGTATGATCATTACAAAGCATTATACAATTATTTTCATTTCCCCACCTTCTATGCTACCTCCAGACTTATTTTTATACCCACAAATCGTACTAATGAGTTATATAAGCCACCAATTCACTTTGTAATTCTTCACAGAATACAGGTCGCTCGTGAAGGGACACTGAAATAACAGCCCAAGCAGCAGTATAGTGCAATGTGTTTCAGGAATACAAATTCTGGACAATAATCATCTTCAAATTATGTGAGCTAAAAAAAAGTAGTGATTAGGTAGTTTAGTAACTAACAGTTTTTTTTAATGAATTCATATCTTAAGTTTAAAACAAACACTCCAATACTGCACTTTTTATTTTGGTAGGATATTTGTTTCCTACAACAATTTAACTACAGATATTACTAAGTTTTACAAACAAATTTCAATAAAAATCATTAAGTATATGATAATATTTACAATTTATTGATTATTGAATTGGTTTGTCAATATATAGATGAGGTTTTAATATTTTTTTAGTTCAGAAATTAATAAATTTAATAAATAATTTACTCCATTACTTATTATATTATTTATTGATCTTGCCACATTCACTGCTAAGCTCTAATGTAGAAACTTAAACCTAACCTTGACCAATATATATACCTAAATCTGAAATTAGATATAGGTATATAAACTTAAACTTATTATATAGGATTTAGAACGCAAGTGCATAAACACCTGTCCCTATGAAGGATGTCACATGATAACATCAAAATAAGTACCGGTTTCGAAGCACATATTTTCTTGAAAATTACTGATTGTATCTGTACCATGTATAAATTAAGTTGTGCGTAGTTATAGGTAAACCGCTAACAAAAAAACCTTGGTTGATTTGAGTTCACGCAGGGTGGGGTAAATATCCCTCCGCCGCCCCTCCAAGCATCCCCACCACTGCTCGGCGCTCACTCTATTTCAATCTAATAAAATCAGCTGACTAATCCGGCTCAGTCGGTATCGTTCACTGCTACGACCCGTTCAGTTCAACCGGTCAGTACAGAATTACTAAGCCTTCCCGCTAGAGCGTGTTTTACCGGTCATCGTGTTGACTGAACAAAATGAACGAATGAGCGACTGGATGTAATGACCAAGTGAACGAAAGGATCTACTTGCAAAAATGTGTTCGGATAGAGGAAGAAACAACATATTTTACAGTGAATGGATAGATATATAACAACAAATGTATTGTTTCAGGAATCTAGTAAATATATATTATTATTAGAAATGATTAACAAAAATTAACTGTATGTATTAACGTGGGTTACTATTGTTAGATGGCGAAGAAGTATATAGACTTATAGTCCCTTGTTATCGCTGAACTTCGAACCCTTCCTCGCTATTTATTGTTATTCGGTCTGTCCTTCACTATAATTACCATAACTAATACTTCATACGACAGTGCAGCAAAACTAGATTTATACTCGGTTACGTATCATTATCAATGTGACTCATCAATTGCCTGCGTGGTCACTGTTGTCATTGCCATCCAGCCGGATTAGAAATAGATTAAAACCATTAATAATAACAAAAATTCAATATGCCCTATACTGATGTGGGATTTTCGAAAGGTACGTCTGATTGGGCACATTTAGGTCGAAACATAAAAGACCATGAAGAAGATTCGCAAAGTCATGCAATTGCGTGTGAAATATACTATCGCTGGCAGTTAGGCCTAACAGTTGATAGTGGGAATCTGGAGGAGATTAAAAAAGCCACTGATTACTGGAGACAAGTTTTAAGGCGAGTGGTGGACGTCATTATTACGTTAGCTACAAACTACTTACCACTGAGAGAGCATAGATTGTGTAATGACGATGAAGATGCAACTAAATCGAAAGGAAATTTCCTTGAGATAATACATATGCTAGCAAGATATGACCAGGTCCTTGCAGATTTAATTAAGTTACCAAAACGTAGTGTTAACTACCTTAGTCCTCAGATTCAAAATGATCTGATCAACCTGATTTCCAAAGAGATAAAAAAAGAAATCAAGGAAGAAATGAAAAAAAGCCCCTATGTGTCTATTATCTTTGATACAACTCAAGATATAGCGAAAACCAACCAGCTGAGTACAGTGTTTCGTTATATAAAGATAAAAACTGACGAAGGCGACAGGCCAGTACAACTAGTCATAGAAGAAGCGTTCGGGGGCTTTTTGGAAGTGGAAAGCCAGGAATCAGAATACTTATCAAATGTTGTTTTCAATATCATAGAAAAGTATTCAAATATATCTAAAGTTCAAGAGCAAGGCTACGATGGAGCCGCTAATATGAATAGTATATATTCAGACCTTCAAGCAAGAATAAAACAAAAAAATCCTGCAGCTAAGTATATTCACTGTTGTGCTCATGCCCTTAACTTGGTAATCAACGATTCAGTATCAAGTATTCCTGAAATCAGAACCTTTTTTGATAATGTTCAAAGTCTTTATGTATTTTTTAAAACTGTATCAAGATGGGCACTGTTGACTAAGTCGGCTATGTTACAAAAAACCTTAAAGAAAGTGTGTCCAACAAGGTGGACTTCAAGAAATCAAGCCGTCGACGCTCTTCGATGTGGTTATTTTGACATAATGAAAGTACTGACTTTCCTAACGTTAGAAGGTAAAGACCAAGAAGAAGTAAACCAAGCTAAATCACTTGTGAAATATTTTGAGCAGTTTCCTACAGTAATATTGATAGTTATTGAAAGTGTGTTGCTTGAAACTATGGACATAATTTCTAAAAAACTTCAAAGTACCGAAGAAGACTTGGAACACGCAACAAAAATGCTCTTAAATCTCAAAACAAAAATTAACAAACTTAGGAATGAGTGGCAAACAGTTAAAGCAGATGCAACTAAGCTTTGTTTGCAATGGAAAGTTATACCACATTTCATTGACTCAAGAACAAAAAAGAAGACAAGAATGTTTGATGAAGTGCAAGTTGATGACCTTAAAGACAATGAGAAACGTTTCCGGGTTGAGGTGTTCAACCGTAGCCTTGACATAATCACAACACAGCTGACAGAGCGTTTTGAGGCTGTTACTCACATTACTAGTAGTTTCCAATGTCTGAAGCCTCCTTTTTTAGTTGGAGCAAGTGATGAAGAAATCTTAGAATCAAGCAAAATTTTGATATTAAACTACCAAGATGACGTCTCCCTTAACTTAGGTCCACAGCTTGTAAGGCTAAAAACTTGTTTTTTAAGTCACATGGAAAAACTCAAAAGTATAAGGGATCTTGCAGATACTTTAATAGTGCGTGCTCAAGTTGGTTCCAGCTTTCCAGATGTTGTGAATGCTTGTTTGATTTTTTTGACACTACCTGTTACAACTGCAAGTGCAGAGAGATCATTTTCAAAACTTAAACTGATAAAGAACTATCTTCGCAGCACCATGTCCCAAGAACGTCTGAGTGCCTTAGCAACCATATCTATAGAGCGCAGCAGAGCCAGGCACATCAACTTGGACGACACAATAACACAGTTTGCTAGCATGAAGTTACGAAAGAAGATTAGTTAAGATAGTAATATGCGAGTTGGTTTTGTAACTACTTAACTACTATGTTCACGTTTCAGATAATGTACTCAAATTTAAACTAGGGTTTTCAATACATATTTATTAAATATATTGAAATTTGTACTTTCATTCCAAACCCTATGGAATTGAATGGAGATTTAAATACATATTGCTATACTCGTAAACTAGGTCTCTTACAAGGAACAAAACTTTATAAAGAATAGTAGACTGTAAGTTATAAAAAAATGATGTTTGGTCAAAGACGTCTTACATTGCTGATGAAATGAGGGCCAAGAAACGTTTGTTACGGTAGTGAGGTGAACTGTCGGCACTGATTGATCAAGTAGGTAAAAAAGTTGGGGAAGGGGCGCCAGGGTCTGAGTCGCTCCATGGCGCCAAAATCCTCACTACACGACTGATGTGTTTTATTGTACTATTTTTAAGAAAATAAACCATTTTTATTTCATTTTTCATTTCACCTGATTTGGAAAAAAGTATCAAATTTATTCAGTTGCCAGGCCAAATTGAACAAAACTTTTAAAGTGAACGGGTCTTTTGAAACACTCCGATCCGGATCACTTGTTCACCTAACTGACTCGTTCGAATTGAACGGTCCAAGTAAGTAACTGCAGTATAAACAATATGGCGCGAGCAAGACAAGATTTAAACAGCTGACAAGAAGATGCTCCGCCCACTCGCCGCTCCCCCCCGCCGGAGGGGGGCCCCTCCTGCGCTGTGCTGCTCAAATATTTGCTTCTGCGCAGGTTTCTTTATTAGCGGTTCACCTATAGATATTTTTGTTCAAGTATGATGTCATAGGATAACATTAAATTTAGTATTAGCATACAGGTATTCAGTATTGGTGAATGGCATACAACAAATATGTTTGCTAAATATTAAGCTATGGTGTTATTAATATTCCATAGGATTTCATCTTTGAATAATGAAACTTTGCTCTATTAAGATATTATGACAGGTAATCGTGTCTAACTGAATACTGGCATTGAACATTTAATTTTCTTTTGCACAAAAATATCACTCATCAGAAATACTAAGAGTATAAGCAAGGCACAACAAAACTGGCTCGCATCATTTTAAAAGCCCTCACTTGGTGGAACATTCTAGAATTCAATTTCAAGTATGAGAGAGTTCAACCTCCAGTAAAAATAATAGAAAAGAACATGACTGGAATTTCTAAACATTGAATGTGAAAAAACTGTGTTTGCACACTGTATTTCTGGCAACTTTGGAGATGAGTGACAGATGACTGCTGGTATCTCGGTAATTTTTAAACAATTTGGAAGACCACTTGCTTCAAATTACATAACCAGTCACCTTGCTTATCAGCAAGTCCCTACCGAGCTGGAATTTATTCATTGATAACAAAGAATAAGAATATGTTTATTGTCATAGAGCTTACACGAGCATCAACACAAGTCATGTATAAAATATAAAAATTAGCGTAAGTCCAGACAAGGAAAATTTGGTACCCAAAACATGAAGTTGCCAAAACAGTCACGCCACAATTTAAATTTTTTTTAAATCCAATTAAATAAATAACAAATTAAAACAGGTATGTAACAAATAACAACAACAAGTGAAACACAGCCTCAGAAATTACAACAGGATTATATAACATTGATCAATTTTGTAATATAGTTTGTATAAATAAAAAACCATGACATTAACATTTAAAATCTAATCATTAAATTACATAGGTTAATTATGTCTAGAAACTAACAGTTCCACAGTCAAAAAATTCTTTCAATGAATAAAATGGATTGACTAAAAGCCAGGAATAAAAGTTTTGTTTAAATTAATTAAAACTATATTTTGAGATAAGTGGTCTTAAAAAGTTGTATCTGTACTTTCAAAGCAATAACTGTGTGACTATTAATAGTTTTGTTTAGTCTATAAAATTCTATGGATACATTTTCTCTATTTCTGGTGTTATACATATGTCTGTCACTGTATGTCTTCAGACGTTCAGGATGTTTGAGTATGTAGAGTACAATATCAAATATATATGTTAATTTTATGTGCAATAAAAAATTGGTTTACAGTGAGCTAATGGTTCACAACGTGCAATAATTCTAATGGCTTTCTTTTGTATAGGAAAAATTTCTGATATCCTACTGCAGTTTCCCCATAGAATAAGGCCATATCTGAGCACTGATTGAAAGAAAGCAAAATATGCCGTTCTGAGGTAATCAGTGTGCACTCAACACGTGAGACTTAAGAGGTAAACAATCCTGGAGAGCTTAGCTGATAGGTGATCAATGTGGGGTCCCCATGTTAAATGATCATCCACACAAACACCCAACAACTTCACTTTATCCAACAATTCAATATCAGAATAAATATTGTAATTTACTTGTCTCAGGCTAAAAATTATATGCTGTGTCTTGTTTTCATTCAACAAAAATCCATTGGAGTTAAACCACAATGATGCTTGTTGAATAGATTCCATTGAAATTTGTTTCAATTAATTCAGGTCATTACTACTACTTAAAATGGTCGTGTCGTCTGCATATAATATAGTTTTGGAATTGACTGAGAAAGGTAAGTCATTGATAGCTACCAGAAACAAAAGTGGTCCGAGAACAGAGCCTTGAGGAACTCCATACTCAACCAAGAGCTCTCCTGACCACTTTCCCTCAGCAAATACTTTCTGTCTACGATTGCTTAAGTATGATTAAAAAAAACTAACAACATTCTCACTTAAACCATAATATTTTAATTTCATAAGGATGTCATTGTGATTTACACAATCAAACGCCCTGCTCAAGTCACAGAGAGTGGCCTGAGCAAAGTCTTTGTTTTCAAAAGCATTTAGCACAAATTTAACAAGGCTGTCTATTGCATCAAAGGTGCTTTTTTCCTGACCTAAAGCCAAATTGTGACATACTCAAGAAGCCATTAGTTTCCAAAAAAATGCTAATTTGATCGTATACCAAAATTTCAAATAATTTTGACAGTATTGGTATAACAGATACTGGGCGGTAATTATTTGGCTCGTTCTTGGGCCCCTTCTTATAAATAGGACAAATACGAGCTATTTTAAGTTTATTTGGGAAAACTCCCTCAAGTAGGCAGAGGTTCAAACAGTATGAAAAGGTTCAAACAGGTTCGGCTAAAGTTGTTATAACCTGTTTTATAAGAAAATTTGACATATCATATATATCAAAGCTATTGGAGTTACTCAGATGCTTAGCAGCATTTATTATGTTATTGGGAGATATATGTTTCCAAGTAAATGAGAAAGATGGAATGAAATGTTTCCGAACAAGATCTTGAGTGCTCGGAGCTTGGTTTGACATATTTATTTTTTGTTTAATATTTTTCATGGAATTTATAAAGAAATCATTAAAGTCATCAGGAGGTATACCACTTGTTACTTTACTACCATTTTCTATGTTATTATTTATTATTCTCCATGTTGCCTTACACTTATTATTACTGGACTCTGTAAGATCAGAATTGTACAACATTTTAGCATCTACTATTGCTTGTCTATATTCTCTTTGTAAGGTCTTAATATGTTGCTGAAGCTCATTGCTGGTAGTATCTCCATTCAGTGACTTTAAAAAGAAAAGTCTATCCCTCATGGAAGACAATTCATTGTTGAACCACTTATTTTTTATATGTGCATAATTTTTTCTAAACTTAACTATTTTAATTTGTTGTAGAAATTTGATATTATTAACTAAAATAGAAAATATTACTTCAAATACTAACTCTGCATTGTATTTAGATTAAATACAATGAGAGATTAGGTTCAGCCAATCATATGAAGCTAATCTAATGGCTAATTCTTTGATTGCGGTTTTTGGAAAAGAGACTGTTTTATAGTTGGGGTCAAATTTAACAACTACAGTGTCCTCATATGTGTCATAAATTTTATTTGTCAGATTAATTAAAATTGCATCATGGCCTGAGAAAATAAAAGGAACTACATTACGTGACAAAACATATTTTCTATGACAGTTAACAAAAACATTATCTAAGCAGTTATGACCTCGTGTAGAGTTGTTGTTCAAGTGATAAAAATTATGTTGTCGAAGGATGTTGAGCATACTTTTGACAGATTTTTTTATTTGTATTTACATCAAAATTAATATTTATGTCCCCACCGACTATGACAGTATAGTTTGGCTACTTAGATGTATAAGAACGCAAATTTCCCGTTCAAGAAAAATATTGTAATCGCCTGCTGTGGAGTGGTATAAAGATATTATTAAAACTTTCAATTCATCTATAAAAACTGCACAACATTCAAAATAAAATTCTATGCAGAAACCATTCACATCACATGGTCTTGACTGAACTTGATCATTTACAAAGATCAGGCAACCACCTCTACTATGAGAATTCCAGCAATAGGCTGAGATGCAACTAAATCCACATGGGAATGATGATGGCAATTCAGCAGGGTTAAGCCAATGCTCTGATAAACAAATGAAAATTAAATTTGAAACATTAGTTAAAGAGGTCTCTAACAGTAATGTTTTGTTTCTGAGCCCTTGAACATTCAAAAACATACCAAAATAATTGTTAATATGGTTATTATGATTCTTATTTGCTTCATATGATAGACTATTGCTATTAACTAAGGCTTTGTTACATGGTGTTTGTTTTTCCTTAAAAAATAACTATTTTCAGCCTGAGGCTCTCTTGTAACATGATTGCACTCATTCACTAATTTTTGCATCAAAATAATTTTGTCAGTGTTTGTTGTATTAAAGCCCTGTACCGGTGAAGAAATACTATTATTCACAAGAGTTGAGGACAGCAGAGATGTTCCAGGACTTTCCTCCGGAGAGGGAGACAGGCAGAGTATCCTCGTAGAGGTGTCTGTTGGTTTGTCTCTGAGAGTTGGACATTTGGCTCCGACTGGGATGACTGCTGTAATTCTTCCAAACTATTCTCTCTAGAAGTGGGCCTGGTAGACTGTCTTGGGGAGAGCGTAATCCAGCAACTGCCTCAGCTGTTCACAGTTGAAGGGGAACTGGTGGTATTCTCCTGTGGAGTTATCTTCAAAATCATTTGACTGATCTCAGTCACAGATGGGCTTTTTATGTGACCTGGTGGGGGTGTCTGTTGGCCACTCTCACTACTATCCAAAGCCGGGGGATCTGCAGATGTTCCTGAAGGAACATTTGATGTTAGGGAACCAATAGCCTGGACTATTGTTCTGGCAAGTAATCTTTTCCCCATCTTGTTTAGGTGCATTCCATGGCGAGTAAAATGCTGTTTTCTAAGCTGAGTATTGTCAGTAACACCAAAATTGTTCATTTCTTTAAGTTTCTTGTCTGAAATTTCATTCTGTTTATTAATGATATGTGTCGTTCCTAGGCCATATCTTGGAAACATTGGAACAACTATAAATTTGGTGTGGTTATTTTTCTGACAAAATGTGTGAATCTGCTTAGGAATAACCTGGGCAGCTCGACGATTTATGTGGGCAACTCGGTTCATATCATTTGCCCCTCCGATTATAACAGCCACATCTTTGTCAGTCAGGTCTGCACAGATGTCAGCAGCATTTTTCATGATGTAGGTAATTGGAGCTCCAGGACAGACACACATCAGATTTTGGAACCAGTGCTTGTACAATTTCATAGAGATCTCTACCATGACTATCAGAAAAAAATATGAATTTTTTTCTGTGTAAAATTTTTCACTCTTATTTTCCTGTTGTGCAACAAATTTAGTATGTATGGTACTAGTTTTAGTGACAGTATTTTTAATATCTTTAGTATCATTTTTGTTTCTGAATCTACTTCTTAATATGTTGACTTCTGTATGGTTTATACATTCTTCAGATTTCTTGGTTAATAGAATTTCATATTTATTGTTAAGTGTAATAGGGGTATATGGAAGATTTGGCCACTCACTTAATGACTTGAAATTCATGTATTTACCTTTTCTGACAACTTCACAGAAACTATCCTCTGACTTTTCAGGCAGGACTTCTTTTCGAGAACCAGAGAATGATTTTAAATCTTCCTCAAGCAGTTTTGTGATTTCAATCAGGTTTCTATGATCAAGCATTAGTTCAGAATATAGATGTTCAAGGTTTTGATATTTAGTTTCGTTATTTTTTTTCCAAAAGGGCTTCTAGTTTATTTCTCTCCAGTATTAGCTGTTTTTCTATATCTAATTTTTCTTTTGATATTTTTTCCTTTTCATTCTGCCAGATTTTTTCTCTAGAGTCCAGTTTAAATAAATCGACTTCTTCCTGTAATTTCCACAATTGTTTATCTTTTTTTGTGCACTTATTCTTAGTTTCATCCAGTTGTATGAGAATGTCCTCTTTTTCTAGATTCAGCAATGACAGAGTTTCTAGAAGTGATTTATTTTCAATACCACTTCTGTCATAGTTTTGAAGCATTTCTGTTATTATTTTAAATACATTACTAAAAAACAATGGATCATATTCTTCAGTTATTTTGTTGTATTAAAGGATAAATACAACAATAAACCTACTTTGACTGATTATGATAAAGCTTTTGAGGATTTCTCAATTTGATTTTAAGAGAAGAGGTTTTACAAGGCTCATATGTTCAGCTATGGGTTGCGTTTGTGATCAAATATCCATAGAGCACTTTGTGACTAAAATAATGAAATTTCATCACCTTACTTTAGCTCCTGTAGACATCATATTATACAACCAATGGTCCTTCAGAGTATTATGGAATGGCTCAACACATGATGAATATATCACTGATTTAAAATACAATATTTTGTCAAAGTATCCGCAAGCTACACCATCACCGTTTGTTGTTAGATCACAAGCAGCCTGAGACCTCTTCACTTCAACCACAACTACAAACCCAGGAGCACAGGGAGACAAGGAGATGGCCCTATATCAGGATCATCTTGATTTCCAATCCAAACAACACTAGGAAGCAGTGTCCAGTGAAAGTGAGGTGAATCATGGGCAATATGGTGTCAATGATCTTTCTTTGTTCATGTTTTTCTGATTTAAACTAAAATTTTATGACAGTGAAAACTGTTCTGCATGTAGATATAATAGTTTGAATGTTATTGATCTGGCTCATAATAATGCACTATTAAGTTCAAATAACTATTATCATTTTAAACTATCAGGGATGAAAAACTACCAACATTTAAATTATATTGAAACCAATATTTAACTTAATTAAAAAAATAAACAAAATTTTGACAACATTCAATTTCAACCATTTAAAATATTACATCAAAATGTTCAACACTTATCATCACGTACATATTAAAAAATTAATCTAGAAGAAATCCTACCAGATGTAGTAACAATATCTGAACATAAAACGACTGAAGCAGAAATCCTGTATCTAAATATTCCAAATTATAAAATATGTTCATTTTTTACAAGGTCCATCTCACTTGGTTGTGGTGTATCTTAGTTAGACATTACATGAAAAGTAAACAATTATTCATTCTTGAAGTTCAAGATCTTAGTCGAAAAAGAATTTGAATGTTGCTTATCAGAGATTACTGTAAATACATTTTCATTTACTTTAGCATGTATTTATAGATCCCCACAGCAAGGGCTACTTTAATCTTTTCTAAATAGACTTCATTTATTATGTAATTATATTAAAATGATAAATTCAAGAACATTATCATAACAGGAGATTTTAACATCAATGTGTTGAACAAAGACAATACATATAGGCATTTTTTTAGTATTTTAAATTCTTATAACTTAGTTTATAAAATAAATTTTCCTACTAGAGTTACCTCTGAGCCAGAAACCAGCATAGATAACTTTCTCACTAATATTACAAGCAAGAAATTAAAAACATCTGGCATTATAACATGTCTATCAGACCATGATGGGCATTTGTTTGAAATTCTTGGTGTAAAAATACTCTTCATTATGTAAATAAAAGGTATTGTAGGAAGTTTTCAAAAACTAACACAGATTTATTTTTAAGGCTCTTAGCTACTGAAAATTGGTTAGAAGTTTACCAGGCCAGCATAGAAACTAAGTATGACGTTTTTCTACTCAAATATGTTCAAGTATGTTTTTGAAATTGGCTTTCCTAAATTATTATCTGTTGAAAAAGAGAAAAGCCTAAATAGCTGGAAAAAAATGTGCAATTGGAAAAAAACATAGGGTTTGTAAAACTAATGATTTAAAACAATTAATTAAGCAACTGAAAAATTGAAAAATAAAAGGCAATAAAAAACTGTTTTTTGACAGTAAAATTAAAAAATCTACAAAGTCAAAATCAACTTGGAAAATTATTAAATCTGAAATCAACAATGGCACCAAATCGCCAATAACATACAATTAGTCCAGGATGGCACATCCATATCAGACCCAATTATTGTTAGTAATATGTTTAATGATTTTTTTAGTTTTCAAATAGAGGTTGATGAAAAAATGTTAAAAACGATTGTAATGGCTTTTGAAAACAAGTTCCCAACAGGAATTTATGATATACCAATCACTCTCATTAAACAGTCTTTTCTGCCAATCTCCAAACCACTAATCCACATAGTCAAACCATCCTTAATATCTGGCTTTTTCCCATCAAAATCAAAAATTGCCAAAGTTGTTCCCCTCTATAAAATGGGGGATTTAAATAGTCTAATAAGTTACAGACCTATATCATATTGTGTATTCTCCAAAATTTTTGAAAAAATAGTACGAGGTCTGTCCAAAAAGTATCTGACCGTTGATTGACTGTCCGAGAGCTGGAAGAAGATTTAGGAATACCAAAATCATCAGTTTGTAACATTTTACACAAAGATTTAAAAATGAACCGTGTTTCAACAAAATTTGTTCCTCTGCTACTGACAGAAGACCAAAAGAACTGTCGACTTGAAATCGCACAGGACAACCTGGATTTGATAAAAAGTGATCCAGGGCTATTTAAAAAAGTTATTACTAGTGATGAGTCATGGGTTTATGGCTACGACCCTGAAACAAAGGCTCAATCTTCACAGTGGAAAACCTGCGAAGAGCAATCTCGGCCGTTGTTTGGGAAGCCCATGTATCTTAATGGGAAGCCCATTGTGTGGTATATGGTTTAACACTGCTTTTCTCCACTGATACCTTTGGTACAGTAAAAAATGAAAATTGTTTACAAAACCGCTTTCAAGACAAATTAAAGATTTTGAAAGCATTTTAAAAACTAGAAGAACACAGCCATGCCATAAATTGTTTACTATAATTTGTTTTTCTAAAGGATATACCTGACGGAACCGGGACTCAAAGACCTCTCTTACATGCTAAAAATCAAATTTCAAATTTCTACCACATTAAAGTAGGCTATACACCTATATCACATTGGAATAATCTTTTACTGATTAGGTTGTATTCACACATGTATTCGAGTAAAAGAAAAATATTTTGTATGTTATTTTGGATTATGATAACCAAAAACAGTTTTCTTTAAAATTTAAGCTTTCTCCTAGTTAACTTATCATTATTCCTTATTCTTATTCTGCATTTTGTGTATGTGTTTTGAAGAACGACATACAAAGAAATCAGGAAGAACCTTACAAAATCTGTTATCAGTTATTATTTTGAGATTTAATAAACACTGTATGATATTACACGTTCTGCATGTGAATACTGATAGGGATTTATCCTCATTAGACACTTATTTGTTTATAAATCAACCAGATGTTACACGCCTACTTTGTCAAAAGTAAACGGCTGAAATAGATACATTTAACGATAGTAACTTTTCAACCTTACGAAAGTATATTTATTTTCTTCGACGTAATAAAAAGGAAAACCAAATTACGGCATTTGAAGTATCTTTGACCGGAAATAGATTACAAGGATCATTAGTAGACGTTTTGACAAAAGTACGGCTTGAAAACCAACATATGTATATATTTTCTTTATAATGGCAAGGCAAACTGAACTGTGGGAATAGGCGCTTTTAGACCGTATGTTGGTAAAAAGGCCGTAGACCGTCTTTTAATTTCTTCGTATATATAGTTTCTTAAAGGGAAAATAAGACTAAGTCAACTTAAACACTGGAGATATTGTTCAACGGATGTACATTGAGGGCCGGAAGCCAGTAAAAATGTTATTAGACTTTTAAATCTCTTAACCACGGGCATTAAAATTATAATTACTAGATATATGCCTACATTTGAGTGAAAATTTGTCATAAAACTCCATCATATTACATCATAAATGATTTCACTAAAAAGGACGCTCTTAGATCTTGAAAATTGCGTGCAAAGCCGCGGATAACTGCTTTTAACAAATATAATAATAATTATTAAGTGGGTACTTCTAGATTATTTACATGCTGATTTAGAAACAGCAAAACATTTTGTTTACAGTTGATGTTGAGTGGTAGATAAGGGCGGCAAATTTAGGGCTTGCCCCCCTGGAAAAATATGTAGCTGCGGCTTTGGTTGTAAGTAATATGTAATTTGGCTTTACGAGGGATAAATCAACGGAATATGCTTTATTAAACGTAACAAATTTCATTTAAAATAATCTTATTAACAACAATAAAGTAACCGGTGTTTTATTAACTTGAAGAAAACTTAGATATGGTTGATCACAATATTTTGTTACCAAAACTGGAGGCGATTGGCATCAGGGCGTGACCTTGGACTAGTTCCGCTCTTATCTGACTGCAGCTAGCAGGTGAGTGTCAGGCTGTCGTGAGTCAGCTCATGCTTGTCGCGCTAGGAGTGCCGCAGGAGGTCTTTTATTAATACCCATTAAACATCTTTTAAAGCAGAATATACATGGACAAATTAAACATTTTGCCTATGATGTTGCAATTTTTATTCTGACAAAAACATTCAGAGATTTTTAAAAGAAATTAAATGAAATCTTCTTTCCATTTGAAATTGGTGAATATAAATAAAATGCAAGTTAAAGTAAGTAAAA
>NW_025783464.1:0-22893 GCF_021130785.1 Homalodisca vitripennis
ATTATCAAAAAAATTCGTGACTCGGGGAAAGCGGGGAAGGTGACCACGTAGTTGGGCTGCTACGAAGGGTTTGCAATAAAATATTCATACCTTGTTGCCAATTAGAGGTATTAGTTCCGCCGATAACTTAGTTTCCGAACATTGGATAAAAAAAATAATATTAAGCTAGTACTGGCTAACTAGTTGTGAAATGTTGTATTATATAAAATGGAACTAACTAACGTGTACACAACTTTCCGATTGTCAACATAGAACGACTACTTTTGAACACATGGCCGTCCCCACAGTCGGTGTAAAACTGATAAACAAGCTGCCTGAGGGAAATTAAAAACATCTCAGTGATTCTAAATGATTCAAATCTCGATTAAAACACCATCCTGTGACAAAGGCGTTTTACACTCCGTTGAAGAGTTCATGTTGAGGTTTGCTGGGATGAAAATTATTGGGAAAACTATTGAAAAAAAAGAATAAAATTAACCTCCCCAGTTCTGTTATACAGTTATAACTGCAATGGAATGTAATGCAAAGTATAGTTATTATTGAATGGTACCTGAACGTCATGCATGCAATCCTATAATTGTTGACGCAAATAAAGATTAAGTATTACTATTGCTACTCACGACACACAGAAAATAAGCCCTAAAAACAAAAAAAAAAGGTTATTTCACTATGCAGTGTCCTAAAAACTGTCTGGGGTTATTTTGTGATTTATCCTGAAGCACCAAGAGAAAGTGTACGATAATGTCCATGTGTACTTTTCAAAACTGTTACAATTTCTTTAACGGATTGAAATGTTTAATCAATAAATTTAGTTTTAAAAACGTCATATGTGCCCATCTCACCAATATTGAGACAGTCCCAGAAGTTCTTAACCAATTAGCGGCTTGCATACAGTTAATGAAATGATCCGATTGAAGATATATCTTCAACAACTAGAACGGATCTCATCATTAAATGTTTGTCGAAAATAGCTTATAAGTTTACGTTATGTTTTTTAATCAAAATGGTGCATATGATTTTATCTGAACAGGTTTGTGAGCTAATTGGCCACAAAAAGTTATCTAGTGCCAAGGTACAAAGCTCAGACATGTATATGTGACAGGTTTTAAATCAATATTCTCATTATTCGTGTAATGTAGAGTACGCATCTGCATGTTGAAATAATGATTCTGAACCTACGTCTGAAAACTGAGAGAACGTGCTTTTGTGGTTGTATGAAAACGTAATAATCCGCTCTTTTGTATTAACTGAGAAAATAATTCCCATATAGTGCAGCCTTATAGTTTGCCTTCTTATATCTAAAATTTTATACCTACTCTAACTATCTTTCTACAAAACATGAGATTTTAAGTTCTTGAGTACGAAATGTAATTTACTCTAGGTTATTAACCGATTTACATAAATAATTTCAACATTCGATTAGCGTATCGGTGATGCCAACCACCTTCAAACTCGTGCAGTTATTCATGCGGTATAATGTATGAATACCGTTAATTTATCCTATTACGATCCGAACTGGAAAAGGATCTCAACTTAATAACAGCCAGAAATTCTACCCAATAGTACATGCAATTAAATAAAGGATAATTATTTTCGTTTCAAAAAAATCGTTAACAATATAAACTGGACATAACATTTGCCTGTTTGCACGGTTGTACAGCCTTCACCGCGCACGCCCATAGTTCCCTAAGAACGGGAACATACCATGAAGGTAGCCTACATTGCCATAGGCGCAGAGAAAGTTATTGGCTCAACACATAACCAATGAATATAAGGCAGGAAAACATAAAAGGCGTAACACATACTGTTTATTATATAGACAGGACAAGCTAAAAAAGCTAAAAAGTAAATATATTTTATATAATTTTAAACAATGGGTTAATAAAAATACAAATATTATTCTATTTCCATGCTATTCCGATTGGCCCCCTAATTGTGGGCAAATTCACTACTCTGGTGCAACCTAATAAAACGAATTTTAGAGTCAACCACAGATTCATAATTTTATTATTGCTTCCAATTCCAAATAACACCCATTGGCTGTAATGGGGACGGAAAACAGAACACCGGATTTAAATTTTTTTAAATAAAGTGACTCAATAATAAAGAACAATAGATGAACTTTCAAAAGCCAATTACAAAGCAATCATACCTGTACAGTTAAATAAGAAATTGCAAACACTGCAACCTCTGTAATCTTTAAACAAATAATGACTGGGATTATCCTAGAGTATCAAAGTCCCTGCTGTTCTCAGGAAAGTTGGTGGACCCGCTATGGTACCATGGTAAGGCATGGTTATGGAGGGAATAGCGCTATATATCACTCTTCCAGCATAGCGACGGCAAAAACAAAACACACCCCAAGAAACCTCTGATTATCACACATATATTGACTGATATAACATAGAGGATCGTTTTAGTCCTGCTGTTATCAGGAAAGGTGGCGGACCGTATGGTACCGTGGTAAGGCATGGAGTATGGAGGAGGAATACGCTATATATCCACTCTTCCAGCAAGACGGGGGGGGGGGGGGGGGGGGGGGGGACTGGCCAAACCCAAAACCTCTGTTATCTAAACAATATATGACTGATAACTATCCTAGAGTATCATGAGTCTGCTGTTCTCAGGTAAAGTGGTGGACCGCTTATGGTGCCGTGGTAAGGCATGGTATGGAGGAGGGGAATACGCTATATATCACTCTTCCAGCAAGCGACGGGCCAAACCCAAAATTTCTGTGTTATCTAAACATAAATACATGACTATCCTAGATTATCATAGTCTGCTGTTCTTCAGGAAAAGTGGTGACCGCTATGGTATCGTGGCCCCGTGGTAAGGCATGGTTACGGAGGGGTAGTAATCGCTATATTATCACATCGTCCGGCAAGCGACGCCAAACCCAAAACCTCTGTTATCTAAAACATAATATGACCGATATATCCCTAGAGTATCATAGTCTGCTTGATCTCATGAAATGTGGTATGGACTGCTATGGTGCCGTGGTAAAGTGCATGGTTGACGGAGGGGTAGTACGCTAATATGATCAATCAATTCCGGCAAGCGACGGCCAAACCCAAAACCCTCTGTTAGGTCTAAACATATATGAACTGATTATCTCTAGAGATCATAGTACTGCTGTTACTACAGGAAAGTGTCGGACCCGCTAAGGTGCGCGTGGTACACGGCAAAACAGGTACGCGAGGGGTTAGTTACGTTACTATATAACACTCTTCAATCACATAATGAACAGCAAGCGACTGCCCCAAAACATTGCAAAACCTCTTGTTTATCCTAAACATATGATTGGACATAAACGATACACTAGAGTATCATCAGTCTGCCTGTTTCACAGGAAAGTGGCGGACGCGTCTATGAGAACCAGTGGTAAGTGCAATGGTAGCGGAGCAGTAGTGTACGGCTAATATAACACTCTTCCAGCAAGCGACGACGGCCAAACCCAAAAAACCCTCTGTTATTTTCGATAAACATATATGGGACTGATATCCTAGAAGTATCAAAGTCTGCTGTATTCTCAGGAAAGTGGTTTGGTGCCCGCTATTGTATCGTGGTAAGGGCATGGTACGGAGGATAGTACAGTTATATATATCACTCTTCCAGTCAAGCGAACGAGCCAAACCCCAAAACCATCTGTTATCTAAACATATATTACATACTATCCAAGAGTATCCATTAGTCTGCTTGTATCTCGAGGAAAGTGGTGGACCGCTATGGTGCCGTGGTAAGGCATGGTACAGAGGGAGTAGTACCGCTATAAATCCACTCTTCTCCGGCAAGCGACTGGCCAAACCCAAAACCTCTGTTATCTAAACATATATGACCTACAATCCTAGAGATCATCAGTCTGCTGTTCTCAGGAAAAGTGGTGGACCGCTATGGTGCCGTGGTGAAGGCATGGTACGGAGTGGGTAGTAACGGCTATATATCAATCTTCCGGCAAGCGACGCCAACCCAAAACCTCTGTTATCTTAAACATATATGTCTGAATACTCCTTAGAGATCATAGACTGATGTTCTCCAGGAAAGTGGCGGACCGCTATGGTACCGTGGTAAGGCAATGGTACGGGAGTGAGAATACGATATATTATCACTTTTCCAGGCAAGCGACGGCCAAACCCAAAACCTCTGTTATCTAAACATATATGGACTGATTATTCCTAGAGATCATAGTCTGCTGTTCTCAAAAAAAGTGGTGGACCGCTATGGTATCGTGGTAAGGCATGGTACGGAGGAGTAGTAACGCTATATATCACACTCCAGCAAGCGACGGCCAAACCCAAAACCTCTTTTATCTAACAGATATAATGAAACATACTAATCCTAGATAGTATCATAGTCTGCTGTTCTCAGGAAAGTGGTTGGACCGCTTGTTGCCGTGGTAAGGCCTGGTACAGAGGGGTAAGTACGCTATATACACACTCTCCGGCAAGTGGGCCGACGAGCCAAACCCAAAACCTCTGTTTATCTAAACATATATGACTGATTATCCTAGAGATCATAGTCTTGCTGTTCGCAAGAAAAGTGGTGGACCGCTATGGTATCGTGGTAAGGGCATGGTACGGAGGGGTAGGTACGCTATATATATTCCACTTCTTCAGCAAGACGACCGGCCCAAATCCCAAATCAACCTCTGGTTACCTAAAACATATATGACATACTATCCTAGAGTATCATAGTCTGCTGTTCTCAAGGAAAGTGGTGGACCGGCTATGGGTTACCGTGGTAAGGCATGGTACGGAGGGTAGTACCGCTGATATTAATATCACTCTTCCAGCAAGCGACGCCAAACCCAAAACCTCTGTTTCATCTAATAACATATATGACTGATTATCCTATGAGTTCATAGTCTTGCTGTTCTCAGTGTAAAGTGGTGAGACGCTATGGTGCCGGTGGTAAGGCATGGTACAGAGGGGTAGTACGCTATATATCAATCTTTCCGGCAAGCGACGCCAAACCCAGAAACCTCTGTTATCTAAACATATATGACCTGATTATCCTAGAGATCATAGTCTGCTGTTCTCAGAGGAAAGTGGTGGACCGCTATGGTAATCCGTGTGGTACAGAGCATGGTACGGAGGGGTAGTACGCTATATATCACTCTTCCAGCAAGCGACGGCCAAACCCAAAAACCATCTGTTATCTAAACATATATGACTGATTATCCTAGAGTATCATAGTCTGCTGTTCTCAGGAAAGTGGTCAGGACCGCTATGGAGTATCGTGGTAAGGCATGGTACGGAGGGAGTAGTACGCTATATATCACTCTTCCAGCAAGCCAGAACGGCCAAACCCAAACCTACACTCTGTTATCTAAACATATATGAACATACTATCCTAGAGTATCATAGTCTGCTGTTCTCAGGGAAAGTGGGGTTGAAGACCGCTATGTGTGCCGTGGTAAGGCATGGTACTGGAGGGGTAGTACGCTTATATATCAATCTTCCGGCAAGCGACGCCAAACACCAAAACCGTCTGTTATCTAAACATATATGACTGATTATCCTTAGAGATCATAGTCTGTGCTATTCTCCAGAAAAGTGGTGGAACCGCTATGGTATGCCGTGGTAAGGCCATGGTACGGAGGGGTAAATTACGCTATATATCACTCTTCCAGCAAGCGACGGCCAACCCAAAACCTCTGTTATCTAAACATATATGACATACTATCCTAGAGTAATCATAGTCTGCTGTTCTCAGGAAAGTGGGTGGACTTCTATGGTGCCGGGGTAAGGCATGGGTATGGGAGGGGAATACGCTTATATATCACTCTTCCAGCAAGCGACGGCCAAACACCGAAAAACCTCTGTTATCTAAACATATAATGACATACTATCCTAGAGTAATCATAGTCCTGTGCTGAGCTCAGGAAAGTGGTGAGCCGCATTGGGTGCCTGTGGTAAGGCATGGTATGGAGGGGAATAAGCTATATATCACTCTTCCAGCAAGCGACGGGCCAACCTAAAACCTCTGTTATCTAAACATATATGACTGATATCCTAGAGATCATAGTCTGCTGTTTTCAGGAACGTGGTGGACCGCTATAGTGCCGTGGTAAGGCATGGGTACGGAGGGGTAGTACGCCTATATATCAATCTCCGGCAATCGACGTCCAAACCCAAAACCTATGTTATCTATAACATATATGACTGATTATCCTAGAGATTCATAGGTCCTGCTGTTCTCAGAAAGTGGCGGACCGCTATGGTACCGTGGTAAGGCATGGGTACGGAGGGGTAGTAACGCTATATATCACTCTTGCGCGAGCATAGCGACGGCCAAAACCCAAAAACCCTCTGTTATCTAAACATATATGACATGACTAATCCTAGAGGATGCATAGTGCTGCTGTTCTCAGGAAAGTGGTGGACCGCTATGGTGCCAGAGTAAGGTGCATGTTACGGAGGGGAATAGTAGTAGCGCTATATATCACTTTCCAGCAAGCGGACGCCAAAAAAAACCCAAAACCTCTGATATCTAAACATATATGACATACTTATCCTAGATGATCAATAGTCCTGCTGTTCTCAGAAAAGTGGTGGACCGCTATGGTGCCGTGGTAAAGGCATGGTACGGAGGGTAGTACAGCTATATTATCACTCTTCCGGCAAGCGACGGCCAGAAGCCCAAAAACCTCTGTTATCTAAACATATATGACAATACTATCCTAGAGTATCATATCTGCTTGTTCTCAGGAAAGTGGTGGACACCGCTATGTGCCGTGGGTAAGGCATGGTACGGGAGGGGATAGTAACGCTATATATCACTCTCAATTCCACTAGCGACGCTAATAACGAATTTTAGTCGAACACAGATTCAAATTTTTTGCTTTCAATCCAAATAAACACCCATGCAGTATGGGACGGAAACAGTACATTAAATAAAAATTGCAAACTGCACCTCTGTAAATCTAAACAAATATCGACTGAATATCCTAGAGAATCATAGTCTGCTGTTCTCAAGGAAAGTGGTGGGACCCTGCTATGGTACCGTGGTAAGGCATGGTAATGGAGGGGAAGTACGCTAGTATATCACTCTTTCCAGCAAGAGCGACGGCCAAACCCAAAACCTCTGTTATCTACAACATATATGACACTACTATCCTAGAGAATCCATAGTCTGCTGTTCTTCAGGAAAGTGGTGGACCGCTATGGGTGCCGTGGTAAGGGCATGGTACGGAGGGAATACGCTATATATCAACTTCCTTCCAGCAAGCGACGGCCAAACCCAAAACCTCTGTTTATCTAAACATATATGACATACTATCCTAGAGTATCATAGTCTGCTGTGTCTCAGGAAAGTGGTTGGACACGCTAGTGGTGGCCGTGGTAAGGCAGGTACGGAGGGGAATACTCTATATATCACTCTTCCAGCAAGCGACGGCCAAACCCAAACCTCTGTTATCTAACATATATGACATACTATCCTAGAGTAATCATAGTCTTCTGTTGTCTCCAGGAAAGTGGTGGACCGCTATGGTATCCGGTAGTAAGGCATGGTACGGAGGGAAGTACGCTATATATCACTCGTCCGGCAAGCGACGCCAAACCCAAAAGCTCTGTTATCTAACACATATATGACATACTAACCTAGAGTATCATAGTCTTGCAGATCTCAGAAAAGTGGTGGAACCGCTATGGTTATCCGTGGTAAGGCATGGTAAACGGAGGGGTTAGTACGCTATATATTCACATTCAAATTCCAACTACTACCTAATAAGAATTTTAGTCCCGAACACAGATTCATAACTTATTAGCATCAATTCCAATAACAACCAATGTCAGTATGGGACGGAAAACAGACACACGGATTTAATTAATAAGTTACTATAATAAATAACAAAAATGAACTATTCAAAAGCAATTACAAAGCAACATACTGTACATTAATAAGAAATTGCAAACTGCAACCCTGTTATCTAAACATATACTGACTGATTATCCTAGATTATAATAGTCTGCTGTGTTTCTCAGGAAAGTGGTGGACGCCGCTATGGGTACCGTGGTAAAGTGCATGGTATGGGAGCGGGAATACGCTATATATCACTCTTCCAGCAAGCGTACGGTCCAAACCCAAAAACCTCTGTATATACTAAACATATAAGACATACTATCCTAGAGTATCATAGTCTGCTGTTCTCAGGAAGGTGGTGGACCTCTTATGGTTGGCCGTGGTAAGGCATGGTTTGTAGGGGAATACGCTATACAATCAGACTCCTTCCATGCAAGCGAACGGCCAAACCCAAACCTCTGTTATCTAACACATATATGCCATACTATGCCTAGAGTATCCATAGTCCTGCTGTTGCTCAGGGAAAGTGGTGGAACCCGCTATGGTGCCTGATGTAAGAGCATGGTATGGAGGAATACGCAATATACACTCTTCCAGCAAGCGACGGTCCAAACCCAAAATTTTCTGTTATCTAAACATATATGACCATACTATCCTAAGTATCACAGTCTGCTTGTCTCAGGAAAGTGGTGGACCGCTATGGTATCGTGGTAAAGGCATGGTACTGAGGGGAATAGTACGCTATATATTTCAACTCTTCCATCAAGCGACGCAAACCCAAAACCTCTGTTATCTAAACATATATGACTGATTATCCTAGAGATACATAGTCATGCTGTTCTCAGGAAAGTGGTGGAACCGCTATGGTGCCCGTGGTAAGGCATGGTACGGAGGGGTAAATACGCTATATATCACTCTTCCCTACCCGCAAGCGACGCCAAACCCAAAACCTCTGTTATCTAAACATATATGACAGATTATCCTAGAGATCATAAGTCTGCTGTTCTCAGGAAAAGTGTGTGACCGCTATGGTACCGTGGTAAGGCAATGGTACGGAGGGGAGTACGCCTATATAATCACTCTTCCAGCAAGCGACGGCCAAACCCAAAACCTCTGTTCATCTAAACATATAATGACTGATGTATCCTAGAGTATCATAGTCAGCTGCTGTTCTCAGAGAAAGTGGTGTAGGACCGCTATGGTATCGAGTGTAAGGCATGGTACGGAGGATTAGTACGCTATATATCACGTCTTCCAGCAAGCGACGGCCAAACGCCAAAACCTATGTTATCTAAACATATATGACATACTATCCTAGAGTATCATAGTCTGCTGTTTCTCAGGAAAGTGGTGGAGACCGCTATGGTGCCGGTGGTAAAGAGGCATGGTACAGAGGGGTAGTACGCTATATATCACTCTTCCGGAAAAAAAACAAACAAAAAAAAAAAAAAAAAAAAAAAAAGCAGAGGCGACGGCCAAACCCAAAACCTCTGTTTATCTAAACATATATGACATACTATCCTAGAGTATCATAGTCTGCTGTCTCTCAGGAAAGTGGTGGACCGCTATGGTATCGTGGTAAGGCATGGTAACGGAGGGGTAGTACGGCTATATATCACCTTTCCGAGCAAGCGGACGCCAAACCCAAAAACCCTCTGTTATCCTAAACATATAAACATACTATCCTAGAGATCATATCTGCTGTTCTCAGGAAAGTGGTGGACCGCTATGGTATCGTTGGTAAGGCATGTGTATGGAGGGAAATTACAGCTAATATATCACCTCTTCCAAGCAAGTGACGGCCAAACCCAAAACCTCCTGTTATCTAAACATAATATGACAATACTAGTCCTAGAAGTATCATGAGTCTGCTGTTCTCAAGGAAAGTGGTGGACCCGGCTAGTGGTAGCCGTAGGTAAGAGCATGGGTACGGAGGGGTATGTACGCTATATATTCACTCTTCCAGCAAGCGACGGCCAAACCCAAAACCCTATGTTATCTAAACATATAATGACCTGACTATCCTAGGAGTACTCATAGTCTGCTGTTCATCAGAGAAAGTGAGTTGGACCGCTATGGAATCGTGGTAAGGCATGGTACGGAGGGGTATTACGTTATATATAGCACTTCTTCCAGCAAGCGACGGCCAAACCCCAAACACTCTGTGACCTAAAACATATATGACATACTATCCTAGATATCATAGTCTGCTGTTCTCAGGAAAAGTGGTGGACCCGCTATGGTACCGTGGTAAGGCATGGTACGGAGGGGTATTGGACGCAATAATATCACCTCTTCCCGGCAAGCGACGGCCCAAACCCAAAACCTCTTTAGGGGGGTTTATTATCTAAACCACAACCCTTAAACTACCGAGAAAGATTTAATGTTCCACCACTCGAGCATTTAACTTTTTAACAACTGATATTAACATGGCCACTGAGTGTTATATTGTGGAATTTGAGAATAATAATGAAACATGTATTAAAGAAACTGTGTAACAATTTTATAGGTTCATGAATAAATCCTTTCAGTTGAAACATGGCCTGAGGATTATATTTTGGAATTTGAGAATAGTAATGAAACATGATAAATGAAACTGTTAAAACAATAAGTAGGTTCTGAACAAATTCTTTCAGTTGAACATGGCTTTCTAAGGGTCCTATTTTGAAACTAATGAAACATGTTAATATATTTTTTAATAACCGATGTTGAGCTATCAGAGACCCTACAGAAACACGAAGTTAGTAGTATGGTATGATTTATAAATCATACTTACTCATTTTTTTACTCAATTTTGAACTACTACTTTTAAGGCAGACTGTACTTCTGACATGATCCAGGACTGACGTAAGGGAAGAAGGCGTTTTTCTTAAACTAGGTAGATTATACAGATTTACTCCTAAAGTAGTAAACTGATCGCCAGTCACGCTAGTTTTGATGGAGGTTTGAATGGAAGGGTATCTGCAAGATCTGAAAATTCTGAAATTATATTTCTTTTCTGATTATATTTTTCTATCTTAATATACGTAACGATAATATCTAATATTACGTACGTAATAATCTAACTGTATAAGGTTTAGCTGACCATTAATTTAAAGTATTTATTATACGATTCTGACGGTTGGTTCTAAGCGTGTCCAGCAATATTAAACAAAATTATTTGTTTCATATTTTAGAGGCTATTTTTTATACCCTCAAATTTCAACTTGCACCAAAATCTAGCGTGGCTGACGATAGATTCTTTCTGAAAGGAATGTCTTTCATCGACTTGAAGAACAACCAGGCCGAGTGTTTATACAATGGAAATTAGGTCTTGGCTTCTGGACTGTAAGGAGGTATAATATAACTCTGAAGAGAATATCTGTGCATAACTTTTTTTCTGTATAGATACGATTTTACATAAACCAGATAGTAACATGAGTAGAAAGATTATAACTGATGAAGAATACATAAGTATATCCTTTTCTATACTACAAAGAAGGTAGAGTTATAGTTCAGAAAAAATGCATCCAAATAAAACATTCTAAAGTAATCAAGTTCAGTTTTACAAGTTCACAACTGGTGAATACATAGTCTAATGAGAAATGGGGGTACCCGCGATATCCTGTCACTTCCTGTTTTCTACTTTATATTCTATTCAAACCTAATTGAGCTTTTCTTTATAATACCTCTCTACCTCCATTTATGTTTGTTTAAAAATTTAAATTAATATACAATTTTTATTTAGATTATATTAATTTATGGTTATAAACTGAGCCGGTTTAATGCTTCTACTTTGCGAATCATTACGATCTTTATTATTGCATTACAGAAAAATTTGCTTTTTCGCAACAACAATTATATATTGCGACACTCTTCTTGGCTACATACCGTATATTAATTTACACTCGGGTATCCTTACATCTGGCTTCGCACAAAAGTAAAGGGCGATTCTCTGAGGACGAACTTACTAAGTGATTCTCTTAGTATTATAACTTACTGAGCTGAGATCTCTGAGAACTAACTTACTATGTGAATCTCTAAAGACAAGACAATTCCTCAAATATTACACACCCAACAAATTAAGTTCTATTTCCCACACAGGTCAATTTGTGTACTTGTTTGTGAATTTGAGGAGTACTATTATCAAGAACTAAGTTTCCTTAAAACTCTCATACGACTATTATCTGATTAACCTCATAATGGCCAACGCGTTCAAATCTCACTCCGCTTTAATTCCCCATTGTTGTCGAGAGGTTACACCAAGTGAGATTCTCACATTGAGTTTACCGCTGCAGTCCAAACTGAGCCAAACCATAGTTCCCTGCGGATTCTGTCCGAGTCACGTTATTCGATTACCTTTGTTCCGTCGGGACCCCGAGAGACTATTCTAAAGAGATATGTGCATTCAACAATTCAATTCCTATTAATTTACCACTCGTTATTGTTTTTGTATAATTTTTACAATTTTTACACATAGAAAACTTAACTGCAGATCGTTGCAGTTATTATGAATACAAAACAATCTGTTTTTCATACACAATATAAAACACTCTTTTCCAACAACCAGAAAACAACTCCATATTTAAAATAAGGTAATATTATTTTAAATGCCTTTTAGCTCAACTTGAAAGAGCCTTTCTGTTGCCTTTACAGTTTGGCAGCTTCAGGGTAGTATTATTTATTGGTTTTTATCAGAGTACTTTAAAATGCTTATTAATATTATTTTAACAAAAATAAAATTAGCTTTTCTTTAACTTTTGAAAATTTACCGTAAATTTAAGCAAATCACATCACTGTGAATCTTATTTATTAGGACTGTACACAGAAAATATGCAAAATTTCAAACTGTGTAAATGAAGACAATTTTTATGAATTGAAATAACAAAATACAACAGAAACGTTTATCGTTATTTGTATCAAAGTCTCTTAATTGCCTAGATCTCTAAAAGGTGCTGTTCCCATTGAAGAAGTTTAAAAAGTTTTTTTTCCCCCCCCCCCCTATTTTTATAACACACTCAAGAGCGAAACACGTGACCATAATGAGAGGGGGAGGAAGTTGGTAATGAAGTTGAGAATGCAGGATTCTCACTTACCAGATAACAACCGGCGACCGTGCAGTACAGAGGCCACAGACGGCGCCGCCAATGACGTCACACGACGCCGCCGTGGCCGCCTACAACGTGGCGTAAATTCTACAATGATCGACGAGTACATACCATAATCTCCTGATCACACTCAACGCTAGTGTTGATGTTTTACTCGAGTGAATAGTTATGTGTAAAGCAATCTAATGCAGAGATTACTGGTAAATAGTAGTAATGTGTGGTTGTAACAAAATAAGGTGACTCTGCACTAATCTTCATATTTTACGTTCTTATTCCACGTCCATAACACAGTTTTCAGCCCAGCTGAGATCGCTATATCTTGGGATTGCCTTTTCTATTCATTCCCATGTTTTAACTTTATATTGTAAAAATTGTGACTCGATAAAGAGGGCAGATTTTAATTCTCAAACCGTCGTTGAATCTGTTGTTAAGCAAAAAGATGTCGAATGTCCGTTATAATAGACACATTTGATAATGAACCTTTAAACGTAGGAACTGAAAGGATACAATAGTTTATCAATTCACCAGAGACCTATCCTGATGTTTTGCAGATTGGTCATATGTTTGCCCTTTGCGTGTGATACTTTAAAAATTTTATAGTCCTAAGATTTTATGTTATAAAATTTAGAGGCGGGCGGGTGACGCAAAATATTATTTATTGGCCCAGGCTCAAAAGTAGGTAACGCGGACCCGCCGGTCCTGTTAAAAGAGTTATATGATCTAATTAGAGAGTGTTAGTCGAACCGCTACTTAAATTATGGAATAACTAATACGTTTTTGAAAGGTAAAGTTTTATAACATACATATTCTTCACAACTTAGAGAGTAAAACGAATTTTCTACTGTCTTTTAACCATAGAATAAGAACCGGTTCTCGATTCAATCCCGAACAATCGTAACTACTTATTTTTTGTTCCAATAGGATGAAACATGAAGTGGGAAACTAAATGTCCACAATCTCTTTAGATGTGCAAAAGTGCATTCCTAAAGTTGGGAAATAAAAATATTGATGGTAGCCTTCACAGATTCCAATCCTCGAAACCTAGCATTTTTATTTTGTAACGCTGACTTTTTTTACACCAAGTTAGTTATATGGAGATAATAATTAAACAGATAAAAATTGTTTAATTTATTTTTGTATACAAAAATATACCGACCAACTTAAATATAAAAGACATTTTCTTAAAAAGTAAGTTAGTTTCCAAACAAGTAACCCACATTTTAAAATATATACATTATTAATTGGATGACAGTCAAATTTTAAAGGTTAATTCCTCTATTGTTACAGATTTTAAAATAAAAGCAATTATTCTGCATATAAGCATCATGCAATTGTATCACAATAGTCAATTAAATAATAGCAGTAAACTAAACACCAAATTTTTTAATCTGTTCTAGCTACCCAAATTCACGCACATTCACGTACATTAATATCAAGAACCCTATTGAATTATCAATTCAAATATTAAAACAGGAAATAAAAAAAATACCGACATACCTAACCTACATAACAGAATTTCAGACATACGTTTACAAAAATAGAACATTGTATTATTTGAGGATTGGGATCCCACTTCTTTACTTCTTTAGTTGTTCAAATAAAACCTCGTAAGGATAAAGTGAGTGTGCTCAACATTTTGTGTTCAATCTTAAGGTCTGGGCTCCTTCTGACAACCAAACTCTCATGAATATGCTTTTATTTTAATACAAATTTTCAAATGTTGGCTTTATCCGCGCTATATTTAATTCCTACTTAACAAGATGCAGTTTTTTTTACACCCGAAGAAGAGGGTAGGTTCCAATCTTTGAAACGTTAATGTTTTATTTTTGTAATATATAACAATAGCATTTATACGAAACTATTTTATTCTTTCTATTCCCCCATCGCCAATATTAAGTTAAAAAAATAAGACGTCCCACACACTATATTTGATTTTTTACGATTTGTCCAGCTTACATTGTTTTATGCCATCATTTGCCTTTAACAATCAGTTGCATATATGAATTGTATTACATAATCACAAGACATTTAAACCATTTCTAAATCTCAAGTATGAAAAATAGAGTATCTTGGAACGTTTTTTTGCTATAAAAAGTATCTATTTAACACTTAGTTCTATACGAACAAATAGCATAATAATGTAAAATGTCTATCTTAAATGTGTATCGCCTCCCACTTCCACCTCAATGGCTTCTAAAACTAGGGGTATTATTTTATAATTAATAATAATATTCTTAAAAGATTTGACTGGACCGTAAGTAAGATTTCCAGGAAAGGATTCATACCGGGCTTTTCCGGACAATTGTACCGGAGCCCCCCACGTCTACGGGATCGACAGGGGCCCGGCAAAGCTGAGTACGACCCTGAAAATTTCCACGATATTCAATAAAACCAAGATTTGAAAACCAACCGCTCTGGTTTCATCTGCTAACAATCTTCTGGTTGTTTATGTCACAAAAAAGAAAATCTGTGGGGATTATATTGCTCCACTAATAAGCTCACATATCATTAATCCTGATCATTTCAATTTCATCGCTTGAAACATTTTTGTTTCAGACCCTATATATACTAGTGTAACTCTAGTTGTGAGCCACTATCAGATTGTGTTTCAGATTAACATAGTCATTTTATTAGAATAATTATGTAACGTTTTTTCCTTCATATTAAGTAGTTCTAGCATAAAAAGAAGTTATTAGTATTTATTTGGAAAGTTATTAGAGTGGATTGATTATGATGCCTGATTTTTTATCCAAAACCTATTATTTAACATTTTGAAAATAAGGCTTAATTGTCGGGTCAGTGAGCCATTTATCATTAAAAACGATCATTGAAACTAACAAAATTTTTACAGCTTTAATAATTTTCAGTCTGTGTTTCAATACTTGAAACCCATACAAGAGTTTCCACGGTGGAAACAGAAGAATTCAAACTAATGGTTGAGGTTTTTTTTGATAAAACATCATTTTTTAAATTTTTGTGGTTTTAAGCATATTTAATAGCTTGAGGGGATTCACAAACAATCAGGAATATTTAACTTCATACTTGTGTTTGACTTAGTTGATTTTTCATCATACTAGCTTCGTTAATGCTAACAGTTTTATTGAGGTAAAATTAAAATCAAAATTTTTTTTTTATTTTAAATGTATTCTTTAGTTCTTTTTTTTATCATAACACTTTACCACCAGGGGTTGTCATTTTATATAAGTTATTTTACCTCGATGTACTGCACTTTTCCGAACTATTTCTTCAATTTTCCATCCTGAGAAAAGAGTAAAATTGGTCACTCAATGGAGTACCCCATAAAATTATTTTAATGCCCAAGTGACAATAAATAAGACAATTTAATTATGAAGAAAAAGGCAGGTATTATTGTAAATAAAATACGGTCTCTGCATTTATTAAATAAATATGGAAACACTATTAGTAGATGACAGAAAGTCTTAATTTTAATCTACTGTCAAACAGGTGCACAACAATGAGCCTGAAAGTACACCAGTTGAGTCATTAACAACTGATGGCAAGCTGTACAGGTTATCCCTTTCCCACTGCCTATGTATGCTTGAAAATCAATTGTCAAAGTATTCCAGGAAACAACTACTGTAGACAAATTTTCTGAGTTTATCTTGTAAAATAAAATAATTTTGATCACAAAACGTCTTCTTAGGTCACAGTCACAGATACTTATTGAAAAAGAGTGCTTATCTTGGGAATTAAAAAGAGTTATTTTAAAGAAACAAATAACACTTTTTCAGTGATAAAACATGTGCTTTTAGAAAATTATATTAAAGGGTAATATTTATAATTAAGTATCTGTTTCAAAAAGAGTAAATGATAACTTTTAACTGTTTCAATAGTTAAGGATACTTTACCACAGATTTTCCCACAACTTCAGCACTGTTTTACTAAAATGTACACTAAATAATAATAAAGTTCTTATAGTGCTAAAAACCACTAAAACAGTTATACCATAGTTCTTGTTTTCATTTGTTTAATTGCACTTAGCAACAATGTCTTTGGCACTTTCCAGATCAGTGTTACACTTCTCACATTTTTGGAGCATTATTTACCGAATTGTTACAATTTAATAACAACGGGGAAAAAAGAACTTAAACCTCGTAATACAAGTAATTACTTCTTTTTAAAAATTTGTCTTTATATAAATGACAATAAATAAAACCAAGTAAAGTAAAACTTTCATTCACGAGGAAAGAGATCCCCTACAAGTACAGACCGGCTCTACAGACGGTACATGGAGCCATGTGAACATGTTCGAGTGACTTTAAAAGACTAAAACAACTGCATATGAATGCATCTTATACGAAAAAATTAAAAGACTTAAGTTAATGTTTTTATTACATACCCCTCGAAAAACTTTGATCATTAAAATACAATTAATATGTCTCATATAGCATAGAAAATATTACTTTTTTTACCTTACGTTAAAGTAAGTATAATTAAGGATTAGTAAACTCAACCATGTTCATCACCCATGTTCAAAAATTTTTGTCTTTTCAAGCATTAAAATTACATCACTACAAATCATTTGCTGTTGGTTGATACGGTTTTAAAGTCAGTTGTACTTATTTCTATGGAAGTTTATAAAAATCCTGAGGAAAAAAAAACAGGAAGTATGTTATCTTGAATGAATTACAAAGGATTATTCAAACAAAAAATCTATAGTAACAATTCTTTCTCGGGTTTACAACCCTCCCAACAACCCCTTTTTACAACCACGTTATGCATTCTTAATTAGTAATGGATCTGGCTTTTGGGGCATTTTAAGCATCAAAATGAATAATGTTATATATTTCTTGATTAATAAACCCCTTTTTTAATTTGAGAATATTTGTTTCTATTTATTTTTTTGCTACGTATTCAAATCACAATATTCCAAAGAAGAAAAAATAAAATAATTGCAATAAGGAATTTGGTTCTCAAGAAATAAATGAACAGCTGTTAAATCCAAGAATACATCATTTTTTGGCAGAAGTTTAATACCAAAACAATAAAACCGGGGGAGTTTTTTTAAGTGATCCATAGCTAACCTTTTTAAAATTCCGACTTGCACCACACTTTTAAATTTGGAACTTGCTAATTTTTAAAACACCCCTGTATTTTATATCAACCATAAAACTAACATTGATTAAAGTTCTTTAAGAGTTCTGTCCTGATGATGAAAACTTCCAGTCCACGTAGTTGAACAATCAGAGAATTGAAAAAACCCAAAGCAAAAAAAGTTTATTTTTTGGTAGAATTAAAAAACAAAAATACAGGGTGTTCCATAAAAGAATTTTAAAATTGGCCACCATATTGGAAAATGGCGGGGCCCTTTAAAAAAATTAAAGTGTATTATGAGTGAAACTTAAAATTAAGCAAGTTCCAAGTTTAAAGTGTGGTGTAAGTCGGTAATTAAAAAGTTCTATTTTGGAACACTTTAAAAAAAATCCCCCCGGGATATATTTATGGTATCATATGAAAATAAATGGCTTAATAGTAAATAAACTAAAATGGTAAATTAATAAAATTTAAAATATTAACTCTGTGTAATATGTGTCAAGCAATAAACCATCTCAGACCTTTGAAATTTGATAAATAAGAAAAAGTGTAATTTTAAATATTAAAATTTTTAATAGCCTATTAATACATGATTTCAAGTATGTGATTTTCGGGTATAGGCCCAAAAAATAATGCAAGTTTTGTTTTCCCCGGAAAGGAAAAGGGAAGAGCGGAAACCATAAATAAAAAATAAAAGTGAATAAATTAAAAGCAATCATTTCATTGATAAAATATAAATATAAATAAATCTTTGATTTTTAACAAAAGTTGTAAATTTTCCAAAACCAATATTGTGCAATAAACCACTATAAAAATAATATCTAGTCAAAATGATAATATTTTTTATTTTGTTAAAGTGTTTACCGTAAATTTGTAAAAAAATCACAAGTTCAAGTTTAAAATTTACCCCAATTAAATTTCTTAAATTCAATAAATTGCACTTGATCGTTTATCAAAATTTATTCTTGGAAATTTTAAATTGCTTAACCCCCAAATTTATAGAAAAAAACAGGGATTTTTGTCTTCTAGGTCTTATAAAAATTCTTTCCCCTTTTCATTTTTAAAACAGTCTTGTTTGAAAACGTTGGAAAAAAAGGGGATTTTTATTTATTTGGTGAATTTTTTTTTAAAAATTTTCAAAAAGAATTAGAAATTGACGTAACCTTTTTTAACCCCTGGTATCCCCCACGTAAACAAGTTGGTACTTTTTAAAAGAAGATTATGTTGAAAAGAATTTAAATACAGTTTTATTTAAAATTTATTCCCATTTTTTTAAAAACCCAATCAAATTCCCTTAAAATACTTTTTTTGTCAGATTTTTTAACTTCCACACCCCATAATTAGTTTGAAGAAGAGCTTGCACGTTTTCAAAACCAAAAGGTTACATAAAGCTGTATGCTTTGTTAAATTGACAATTAAAGGCTACCCCTATTTAGTTACTGATAAAAAAATTAGTTTATTGTTTAAGTGAAAAAATTTGGTAGAACAAAATGTTTTTTGAACATTGTGCACAATGCTTTATTGAATAAATGCTATAAAAAATTACAGAAAAGAAAAATACTCCTACAGCCTTAAAAAATTTTTTATCAAAATTTTAATTTTTCCCCCTTAAAATTGTTTTCCTGGAAATTCATTGAGGGATTGAAGGACTTTCCTTATAACAACATAAAAATAAAAAAATGAAATCAAAACATTTTTAATTTAAAATTCATTTACATCGAAGCAGTATTCGGAAAGGGTGTATTTAGCTAAAACTTATGGGGAAAAAATAATTTTTTTCTGAAATTAAAGCTTATTAATGAAAAAATTTTGAACTATTTAGTTAGTTAAAATTTGGCAAATAAAATTTTTTTTTGAGGTTTTTAAAAAATCTCCAGAGTGCAAAGTAAATGTGTTTTTAGAAACTCGTAATTATATTTTAACCAATTTAGTTTTTTGTAATATTTTTTGGGTTGGGGAAATTACCAAACATTCCCCTAACCCTCTTCTTTTTTTTGAAATTAAAGGGAAAAGTTGTAGTTTTATGTTACCATTTTTTAAAATTTTTAAAATTATTCAAAACTAATATTTATTTTTTAACCCTTTTGGTGGTTTATTGGGATTTTAAAAAACACCTATTATATTTTAAATTTATGGTGTTTAAAATTTTTGACACCTTTTAAAAAATTTGTGAAAATTTGAAAAAGAGTTTAGGTTCAATTAAAAAGCTTTTATTTTTAAATTTTAACGGCCATATGAAAAAACCGGGTTTAAAATGACTGTCGAGCTTTAAATAATAAAAAAAAGTGAAAAAAAATGCTGTCAATTTTATTTTGGGTTAGGACCCAAAAGGGAATTAAAATGTGATCTGTTTTGTTTTGGTATGAATTTGGAAAAAGGTTTTTGGATATTAACAAAGGGGGCATTAGGGGAATAAAAATTTTTTGTAGTTTATAATGAAAAATCATCCCCTTAAGAATTGGTTTTCAGTGAAAGAAAGAGTAATACATAGAGGGAAGAAAAAAGTAAAATAAAAATTTTTGTATTTGGACATAGGATAGATGTGACCATGAGAGGAGGGTATAGAATGGAAAATGGGGCATGTTTTACGAGCGCTTCTTGTCATGCCACGTTCTGCTTTAAAAAAGGGGGAAATAGTCTTAAAATGTTCATATAGGATCCAGAAATACGTTGGGTATTATAAAAAGTACCCCCGGGGGGTCTGAAAAGGCCCCTTTTGAGGAAGGGGAGTCAGGGTTTATTCAGGAGAGCTAAAGCTTGGGGTCTTTAAAAGGCTCCCGCAAAGGGAAAACGAAGTTTTTCGGAAAGATTAGGGGGAAAAAAAAGAAAAACCCACATTTGAAAAATGGGCAGGGCGTGAAAAGGGTTAGAAATTTTGAAAAAAAACCCCTTCCGTTGGTGGTTCCCCAAAGGGGAAAAGGTTTAAAAGGGTTTTCAGCCCCGAGTAGGGGGGACGAAACGACAGCTCTCCCAAAGTAAAAAGGTAGTGAAAAAAAACGGTTAAAACATCGTTTTTTTAAAAATTTAAAACGCGAAGTTCCCTTTTTTTTAAAAATCCCCCGGTTTTGGGGCCCTTTTTTAATTTTGTATTTTGGGTTTTTAAAATGACCTGGGGAAAAGCGCCGGTAACTTGGAGTGGTGTATCGGAATGGTCCCCCCAAAAAACCCCAAGCGTAAAAGGGCTGAGTTTTTTGGGGGCCCCCAAGCCTTTGGGGTTCCCCCAAAAGTAGCGGCAAACCCCCGGGGGCAGCCCCGGGTAAAGAGTTCTTTTAATCCATGGGGGCTTCAAGAGGAAATGCTCATCAATTTTAGGAAAAAGACCCCCGACAAAAAGGGTTTTGGGGAAAAACCCCAAGTTTTAAAGGGATTGTGGGGAGAACCAAAAAGGGTGGGGGGTATCCGAAGGAATAGGATTTAAACCAGGGCGAAAAATCTAAAATAAAAAAGGAAATACCAAGTGCGCAGCGCGTGTTAATTGGGGTTAGGGAGGAGTATTTAACAATATTTTTTGAAAGAAAAATATTATAGAGGGTTGTGGGATTCGGAGACAAAGGAAGAAAATCTGCGCTGTATAAAAAGGGGGTCGGGGAAAGCCCTCGGAGTCGGAAGGGGTTTAAGAAAGAAAAATGGTTTGCCCCCGGTTTCACCCCCAAAAAGAAGACGACGTCCCCCAAAAATTTAGATTTATTTTTTACACGAAAAGGATTTTAGGATTTAATGGGTCCAAGAGGTGGACCCTTTATGGCTGACAAGATCAAACCCCAATTTTTCTCGTCAAAAGGTTTTGTAAAGAGCCCTCCGGGGAGAACAAACAATGTGTTAAAAACCCCAAGGGAAAACTGAAAGAGAAAAAATCAAGTACGTGTGGATCGGAGGGAGGATCTTGAACGGAGAAAATAAAAGGGGGAAAAATTTTAAAAATGATTAAGTTTTTGATAAAAAAAAGGGTTTAACTTTTAAAAGGGTAACAAAAAATGTTTTTTTTAAAATTTTTTTATTCTATTAAAAAACTTTTTTAAAAAAACTTTCCCAAAAGCACTTTAAATTTTTTTGACAAAAATTTTTCCCCCCCGTAAAAAAAATAACTTAAATTTATTCACAAAATTAGAAGTCTTAGGAAAAATTTTTGGTTTTTTTTGTTTATTTAAAAAATTGGAATTTAGGTTGAGTAAAAATTTTTTAAAAAACGTGGTTTTTTAAAGGGAAAAAAAAATTTTTAAATTCCCCCTTAACATTTTTTTTCAAAATTAAATGAATCCCTTAAAAAAAGGGGGAAAATGCATTTATAAAAAAAATAAAATAAAAATTTGTAGAATTTAAAAAAGAATCTGAGTTTTACAGCGCAAAAAAATTTTTTTTTAAATTTTAAAAACCCCTTTCGGTTTTTAAGATTTTTTAATTTCTCCCGTTTTAGACTTTCTCGTTAGTAGAAAAAACCCCCGGGATGTTTGAAATCGAAATTTAAAAATCATGGGGATTTTACATTTATATTAAAAAGATACCGTTGAATCGGGGCTTACCCCTTTTTTTTTAAAATAATGTTTAAATAAAATTTTTTTTGGCCCCCTATTTGAAAATAATTTTTCAAATATTTTTATCAAGTATTTTTTTTAAAAAAATAAAAAACTATAAATTCAAATCAGGGGGTTTTTCACTAAAAAAAGGGCCGTTTAATGCACTAGAATGAACCCAAACATAAATCTATAACTTAAAAACAATTTAAAAAAACGTTTTTTAAGAAAGTTGATTTTGAAAAGCGAAATGCTTTTGTTAACCCCCAAAATTGGGGCCCAAAAATGACAACACTGACGACATGCATAGCGCTTTTTTAAAATTTTTTTGTTTATTAAAAGGATGTATAAAATTTTTTAACCCCCAAAATTTTTTTTAAAAAATTTTTAAAAAAGGGGGAAAATTTTTAAAAATCTTGGATAAACCCCCCTAAATT
>NW_025783465.1:0-32146 GCF_021130785.1 Homalodisca vitripennis
GAGCTCGACGTTCAGGAGTGGCTGTTGGCAAAGATCAATAGGAAAGTTTCCAATAAAGTTGGTAGAGTTTAGAGATGTGAACTCCTGGAAAGACGAAACTTCAAGCTAAAACTATATGCACCAACCTACATTATCTATAATAATTAACATAGAGTTTATAAAATAAGCCGTGTACAATTGTGGTGTGATAACATGCGTATTTACCAAGTTAAAAACCGTTTATTGCAACAAACTAAAATTTAAATACATCCATCTCATATGTGTTCATTTATTAAGTTATTAAACTGATTGAATCCCATATGTATTTGAATAGATAAATAAGAGACTTCTCATACACGTTATACGTATTAATATTATTTCAATTTTAGTACGTTTAAAAGTGGAATACAAGAAATCCCATAATATTTCTTAGCTAAACTGATGTTATGTTTTACTAGTTTAAAGAGAAGCAAGAGAAATCGCCCAATCTCGTCTCATTTATTAAACTGATTTCATGTAGTGTGAGCTAAAATATTACAATTACGACACGATAAGGCTTAAAAAGAAACCTCATATAGTTTTAATTTCCTAAACCTAAATTCGTGCATCTTCGCATTAAAAAAGGAAAAATATAAATCTCATGCACGTCCATTTAATTAAACTTTATTTTGGGTACTTCGTGTTAAAGAAGAAAACTACTATATCCTGCGTTCAGTGTTACATAGAGAAAAAGGGAAATCTCATGCATGTTTAATTTAAAAACACCTATTTCTTGTAGGACGTGTTTAAAAAACAAAAATACCATTCGTGTTCATGTTTTTAAACTGATTTCATGCTGCATTTATTAAAAGAGAAGAAGCATACAACCACTCCATGTAAATAATATTATTAGAATTATATAATCTAGCAAGTTTACCGAATTTAATTTTAATTACGCTGTATAATTGGGACACTCAAAGCATTAATCACATTATTTTAAAGCTGTAGGCTTTCAGCTAGTACTAAAATTAAACCTGAACTTACATTTACTTAGATTTATAACTTAAATGTTTCTCATAGTATCAGAAAGAACGAAACTGTAACTGTAAATAGTAAAGTATTTAATATTATTGGAAAGTTTAATGGACAATTTACGGACATATTATTGAAATTTTCAATATTTTCAAAATGTATAACAATTAAGTTTCGTTACAACTAGACCAAAACAAGTAGAACAAATAAAACGTTTGTAATAGAGAATCGCCTCAACGTGAGAGTATAGAAATATTAATTTGCAAATTTAAATATTCCTAACTTTTATTTAAAATGTGTTACGTTTTAAAATGCTCTAAAATATGAAATTATTTTCCTAATATTTTTATTTTAAACATGCCACTTTTATTACAAATTTGTTGAATTATAATATAAATGCATGTCAAACGTTTAAAACGCAAAATTGTCTTTAACCTGGTGAGTCAGAAATTTGCACGAAGGGTTTTCCCCCCAAAAACAATTCAGATGGTTGAAGAGATTTAAATATCTGAGGAAAAAGCGAACCACTTGGCACTAAGACAAGAGTAATTAGTAATGCATACTAGCAGTAGACGGCATTGCCAGTTTTAATTGTTTTCCCATCCCGAGAAACTACGGCATCAGCTTGCCACAATGAACTGAGATTATATAATGCATGTGGTGAGTAAAACTGCGCCCATTTCGCTTAAAGTAATTATTGCCATTTACTTGATACACCTTCGTGAAACTTATTTGTAATTCTTTTAACATTTTTTTTAAAGATTATATCCTTCTTTTTAAGGTTGGTTTTATAGCTTTCACTAATATTATAATGGGTTTTTATGGGTCGGTTCAAAGAAATTTGTCGCCTTAGTATTTCCATATTTCACAACACGTGGTTGGCCTACTCTGTGTCCCTAATCTTTCATTCATTCAGAAATCTAGATAATCCTCGCTAGAGAAATTACCGGCAAATAGCCTATAGATCTTCGAGTTATGAACTATGTATCAAATACCTTGAGCAGACTTGATCATTATCGTGCATTTATTACTCCGACGGCTCCTAACCAATTCAAATTGCAAATTCAGCTTGGAAATATGTATAAAACTGTTAGTAAGTTATGAATTGTTACATAATTGTACGAGCTCTAGTTAAGGTTTATCATCTCGAGGGGCTAAAGCAATCTCATTTCTTTCTGTTTTTTCCTTCTCCCTATATGTATATTTTATCTCGTTCGATATCTCGAAAATAAACTGACCTATAGTTTGCATGAAGCTTCGTTTCTACACAACAAAAATATAATAGTTTGGAAGCCTGATTTGGCTGAGCATTAGCGAATACTTTTTTACATTATTCTTATGGATAAACATGACGAAAACGAGAAAATAAGAAGTATAGATATATATCAAAATCTGAAGTACAATCATATGAGATTTTAAAAAATTGTGGGAATTTAAATCAACACACTCAAAATCATATTTTGTTGACGTGTATACCGAAGTAAAAAGACGGGCGGGGAGGTGGTATCACCAGTAAATAAAACCTAAGCCCCTTCAGAGCTAACATAAATTTATAGTAATACAATAATAAGTGTACAGACGACTTTTCTTTTACTGAGAATAAATCAATCTTATAATTGCACAGCCTAAAAACAAAGCATAGTACTAATGCCTTAAATTTTCACAAATAAATTTTCTAAAAAAAGAGTTCCCTTTAACTTGAATTCACATGCAAGTTTTATGACCACGAATTGTGAATCACGAACCCGTCTAAAGAAAAACCCAAATTAATTGGCTTTTAACAGAAGAATTTGCTTTAAACAAAATTTAAAATTACTTCACCAGAAGGTTTAACAACTCGCAATTGAAACAACTGGCTTCAAATAAATAAAAGAAGGAAAGGATTTTATTTTATTTTTAATTGTTTGCTTTATTAAATTATGTATTATCAATCTATGTTTAAATCTTATCCTCCCAGCATATGATCTCTAATACAACAAAAAGAACAGCGTAAAACTCATTTTCAGTTATAGGATTCAGTGCAATAGGAAAATAAAAGGGGGTTTTATACATTTTACAACCTAATAACGAGAACAAATGTCCGAAATCCAGTTATCCTTTCTAACGTCGCATCGTCAACTAACAAACTTTAAACAAAGGAACTTAACAGCAGATTCCATAGTGATAACTTTCAACATGAATGACAAACATGGATCGATGCCTATTTCATCATAACGCTAGTAATCGAATTGTCATATAGAAAGCGTTTTTTGCTGCTACAGTAAATGGATTTTAAAATAAATAAAATTGGAAATTCGGTGGACGATTCAATTAAACCAGTTTTGGAATTTTAACTACACCTCCATGAGACAAATAAATTTATAAGAAAAATAGTACTTCCGAGATTAGTTTAATGAAAGTTAGATATAAATTTATGCTATTCCATTTCGAAATATGTGACCAATATAAAATGCCTTATTAGTTTTATAATGTTTAATTTGCACATTTAAAAATTAATGATATAACAAATATAATGGTTGTTATGCTACAATATTTGTAAAGTTTCAAAATGTTAGTAATACCATTATTTTGAAATCAGATTACAAAGTGTTGTAAATAAAAAACAGTGGGTTTTCAAAAAACGTAGACTGTTAGGTTTTTAATTGAATTATTTGTTGTGATTAAATTATTATCCTACATCTCTCTAAACAACGTAACGTTTAAGAGATATAGAAAACATAAATTTGAAAAGTATTGGACAGCTTTCTAAAACACATATTAATCTTTCTTAACTATGCGTAAATGGACAGAGAATTAAACATTTATTTTCCAAAATATGAACGAGGCCCGCCATGTCAAAAGACCTTTAGCTAATAAGAATGTGACAGTAAAATATTGCTTGAAAAATGTTTAAAACTTATAAAAGAAGTTTCCATTCCCTTTGTATTTAATACTTGAGAGATAAAATTTAGGTACAGTTTATAACAGACGCCATTTTGAAAAACACGTAATTGTTAGAGATCGGAAAGCAAATCTGTCATCAAAAATATCATCTTTTTGGTACTAAATTTACTTCTGAATTAGTTAGTAATTACAACTATCGTGTTTTAAAAAAATCCCATTTTTATATAATCTAAAGCTAATACATACACATACACATACATTTTTTATTCAGTTGATTTGTTTGGGTCTAAGAGTAAAAATTCAAAACTTCCCTTAGGGATTCTTTTAAGAGGATGCTTGGAATACGGAATGTATCATATTAAATATGCATAACCAGAAACTTAAGTGTAATGATGAATGAAATTCCACAACGCACAACACCGTTAACAAGATAGAAGGAGGTAGGTGACTGGAATATAAAAAAGAAAGGAACGAGCAACGTTTCAATATCATAAGTGCATGGACACAATCCTCCCAACAAACACCCTATCCAAGTAAGCTGCCAAGTTTGCATGTTGTATTGAACAAGTAACCCAGCCTCAAGTCAGCAACCTTAAGGAGGGACCGCAGATTGTCCCGAGATGATGTTATTATATTTTCCGCGCTGTTGACTGGAAAAAGCCTCCTCTCGTCCAACGTGTCTCGATTCGCTTTGACACCCGCAAATACGCTTTCTACGTCGAGTTGGGGTTATTGTTGGCGAGGAGAAGGGGGGAATCTTCTTTTTCACTTTTGTACCATAAAAATTTCTAATTAATCTTAGTTACTATGGCAGTTATTTCTTAAAAATTGGGCACCCTATTTTTGTAAAAAATGTGTGAACGTTTTGTAAATTTTATATAGAAACTGTGGTGCTGTTATTTGATATAAATTTTTTTATTATTTAACTCCCCCATCATAAGTTACAGTCGGAATCGGCAAAACAGAACTACATCCAAGATAATAGAGGCAGGGTAAAGTCAGATGATCCATGACTTAACATGTTCGTCTCTTCGATAGAAAATATCATACTAAGGACTCGTTGGGGTAATAGGGCAAATATCATGAAAAGTTACTTTACATAGTGTTTGACAACATAGTTCTTATATTGATTAGTTTTCTGACAAATATTATAAAAGTCTTGAAAAGGTGCTAAGCACTATAAATCAGAGCACCTCTATGGGAAAAATGAAGAAAATAAAAAATTTAATAATATAATATGGAGTATTTTGAAATTTAAACAAACCTATTTTGAGAAGACATGTTAGTCCAAAAAGATGGATTAGTAAATAAATAAAATTTATGGGTGAGACTACACACATGTTATGAATTAAACTATCCAACTCCCCACTTTTTTAAATTTTAACTGAGATTTGTAAAAATAATTGTAATATTAAAATCGAGACATTCCAGTGAAAAAGTCAGAACTATCACAAAAAAGTAACAGAATAATATTTTATATTATTTTTCAGTAAAATATGTAAGACAATCAATTACGTACAACCCGATTTCATAAAAAGCAAAAACACAATGCTGTGGAGACCAAGCAGTATTGAAATAAGCCATCTTCCCTTGTTCCACAGCACGTGCTGAGCAGAGTTTGTGTCCGAGATGACGTAATGATATTTCCCGCACAGACAACTGTGAAAGTCCTTTGCTCCAGGTGCTTTCCCTCAGCAGCTTTGACTCCACTACCCTCTCTGAAATTTATTGTAAGGAAAATGGAAGATTATATCACAAGTAAAAATATCAAGAAACACGTCTTTTCAAACTGGAAACGCGTTTTATTACAATTAAGTCCAATTTCCATATCCATTTAATTTAAAAAAACACTATTTGTCTCCCGCTAAGCAAATGTGTTGCATTTTAATACGTATAAAATTAAACATAATTAAGGGGTTTAATTTATTCTAATCTAGTCTTCATTGAGACTTTAATTTGAGAAATAACAATTTGCTATAGTTAAAAATTTGAAAATATGTTCAGACAAATATTCTTAAAATTGTTTTCGTGATAAGAGAGAACAACATTGTATAAAACATTATTGTAATTAATAGACTAGAAATATAAAAATTAAATAAGGATTGTCGCAGGAGGAAATCTAAGTACGATTCAAATAATTTTAGAGTCACAAATATTTAGAAATAAAAGAAAAAAGTAAAACGTGCTTAACCCATCTTCCATTATTTGTAGGGTCTATTTGCCAAATTACCGAGTAATTTTAAAATTATAAAAGTTTTGATAGTAACTTTATAGATTTTGAATACTCTAAATCATAACACCTGTCATTTTTTATCTACTCGTAATTTTATAGAGTAAATACTGGACTAAAAGAGTAATTTAAATGGTTGATAGAACAATATTTTTTACAATATAACTTTATTTTTTGGACAAGGCCTTTCAAACAAAAAAGGTTTTCATCATCAGGCGACTCCTCAGATATATATTTATTTGGCCTTGCCCAAAAAAATAAACAATAAAAAGATGAAGTAACATTGGAAAACTGTTATTGTGTTTTAATTAAACATTTACTACTAATTTAACAATTTATTTTTTTACAATTGCTCCAAGAGTCGCTTAATGCCTGGGGCTAGCTAAACACCAAATGCCTAAACCAATTGAGAAAAATAATAAAAGCTAATCTTATGCGCACAGTATTTATGAGATGTTTTTTAAATAACAAGTTAAGGTTTACTTTTACTTGTCGTCTTCAATTACAAGTTGTTTCGTGTTAACTAACATTCGAGGGAATAGCTTGGTAGCTTTTTTTTTCCTTCCTCATTTCGGCTTTAAATAATGATTTTTTAACTAAGAAGAAGTTTTATATCACCCACAACATCACTTTATGGTGGTGAGAGCCGTTACAAAGAATAACAATAAAGTTTATCTTGAACATCATGAGCAACACTTGCTCTCACTCAAAAATTACTCCAAGTGACAGAAGGTTTTAAAAAAAAAGTTCTCAAATAAACCCAGGGGTTTGTTGACAAACAACCATGGGCGTCCAATCCATAAAACCAGTTTAGCAAAGATAAAACGATGAGGTTATCGACAGAAGAGTGACGCATGTCGGCAACTGCAACCCACCCATTATCTTGCCATCACTCACTCTCAGAGGTGAACCGTCCTCACACATAACATCAGACTACTATCAACATGCTTTCCTATAATGACCCTTTGCATTAATTATAACAGTGGGTTTTGTAATTTGGTGTGTTAAAAACACTTTCTTCTGTGTAATAATCACATTTATTTAATGAACCAATCGATTTTATGGGGTTAGTACGAATTTAATAATTTGAGCTTAACCATTTTACGTAATATTACAACTCTTCCACTAAGGGTACACTGATATGCAATAGTTAAAACAAAAAATTATTGCATGCTTTTCCACCATACTGAGTTTTATAAGTCCTATAATTCTCGTAAAAACTGAATTTAATACAATGATACGTAATTTTTTTCAATTATTAACCATTTTAATACTGTCCACTAAGAAGATTCCTTAGTTATTAATTCTAGCTCTTACAACTCCAATATGGACATATTATAAAACGATCAAGGGTTACACTGGCGTACTATTGCTGTAGTATGATCATTCGTCCCACACGATTACGCAGAATATTTTTGGGACTTTTAACATTTTGCCCGCTGTAGGCTGATCCTGGAATGACTTCTTCTCATCATAGAATTCGTAAGGAAACTCTAGCAGTCCCTAAGTGAGGAATGGACTATGGTGATGGAAGATCAACTTCAAGAATCCCAACAGTCTTGCTTAGTGAGACATTGAGGATTGTTGATAATTAAGTATTCTTCATGGACGGGTTATGAACTATATTGAATGGTTACCATATTAACCAATAGAGGTACTCGATGAGCTCCAATCACAGACCTTATGGATAAAGTGAATTTGCAAAATTTAACCATATCTGGTTTAAAAAAATTTTCAAAAATTTCGAGTTTTCGAAAAGCACTATTTTAAAGATTTAACGGATTGTACTTGCCCTGTATTTTAAAATATAATAGGATGTAAAGATAAGGCTTTCCACCGATAACCTCAGAACTGCTTGTGGACTATTATATTCGTATTTAATGACTTTACCAACTGCCATCAGGAGTCCGAATGTGAAATAAATGTTTCTGATTACAATTCTGTCAAAGGCTCTGTATTCTTGAACTGATGTTGGGAATCTGAGGAATTCAATGATGAAGAAGTGGCTATCAAACGGACATTATGGATGGTTCCCATTAGTTTCTATTTGTTATCCACAATATAATTAATTATTCGTGTGTAGAGACTAAATAACGAGTTAATAATCATCAACGCCACAACAAAAGTCATATTGGTGTGTGATGTGATGGAACCGCGTGTAACATATTGTAACAGTTACAAATTTTGGTGGTTTCAGTAGTAGATTAATATTTTGAATTGTATTTTATTGCTGCCAAATGTATACATTTTTCATTGTAATATAAACGTTTCTGAACTATTCTTTTATCGTTGTAAAAACTACTTTTTATCATTTTTATATTTTTTATTCTTCATTCGAAATGAAACAGTTCAATACTATAGTAATATTGTTATAACGTTGAAACATTCGTTGTCTTCGAAAACAAAAGATGTAAAACAGTTGTTTGTTATAACCTATAATGATAAAATGACCTGTTATGTAATTTAATAATCGATATATTTACAAACTGTCTTTATCTTTAAAGAAACTGTGGAGTTGTTTGGTTAGTGATAACAACGTTACAATAAAAGACAGAAACTTGGAACTTGGAGTGTTTAAGAGTTGTGTTTTGAACAGACAGGAACAACTGGTGTTCTCACGGGGATGGAAACTTAACAAGGACCTGCCTCGCTCCTGGGATTACAACTTTCAAATTTACTCATTTAAATACTCTAAACTATGTTCTTTTATACGGTTACAAAACTTGGTCTACAAAATTATAAACATGAACACGTGTAGGCCTGAAAAATGAAAGCAGGTCGTGTATTTTGGAAGAATACAACTCGTAGGCTCATTTTCATGAATTTTGTTTTTGAAATGCTCAATTAATTCGTTGTTTTTCTATAGTTCATTTTATTGAGTGAAAATAGCTGTTTTATAAAATCACCATGGAATAAATGAACTAAAATGTAAAATTGTGTTGGTTAAATCTTGATTAATCAACAACTTTTAATTAATCAAAATGTAAGGCAAAAGTTATGTAACTGTTTATACTTTTTATTTGGTCTTTGCAGAGGTCTTATTGTCGTTGCTGCATAACACTTTTGAAATTAAATTAAATGTTGAAACATCCTAAGAGAAGCGAAATTGTTTAGATGTAAAATTTGTTATGCACATTTGTTTGTAAAACTTTGTAGTTTGATTTTAAGGATAAACCCTATTCAGAAATTTCATGATTTGGATTTAAATCTTTAATATTCTGCAAGAAAAGGCAAAGTTTTTATTACACAGAGTAACAAAAGATTTTTTTTTTATTTAAAATGCCCGAAAATAAATACTGACTGAACTACTTTACTGCATGACACTTATATTTCGTTCATTGTAAATCCCACATAAAAGTACCAAAAAGTATTAAGAAAAAAGCCACAATTTAAGTGTTAAAGGATAACCCAATTCAAGATACAAAAGCGAATAGTAACATCATGTACAATACGACTTGAACTGACAGCCACAAACCAACTAAGTATGCCAGAACCCACTACTTGTCTAAAATGTCCAGTAGCCATAAGTGCTATCCAGCATAGTAATTAGAGCCTACTTGGTTCATTAAACTTTATGCATTAATTGTTTTTTTTTTTTCATTTGTTTGAAGTTTGTTTTATTGGCGATGCAAAAGTTAAAGTATAATAAGATTTTCGGACATTTGCTATCTATTGATATGTATTTTGTATATTTTGGTATATGCATATAACGATGGAAAATGTATTCCTGTTAATGGTTAATACATATAAGGTAAGAGAAATATTCCACAAACCAAATTGTCGTGTAGAGAGGTTTTATGGCTCAATTTTAAGACTCAATTCATATTGGACCACAATACATCCATAGCATATATTTAAAGTTTGACAGTCAACACATAGTGAAATTATTTAATCTCTATATTTATCATACAGTAAAATCTCATCGTGAATTTTTGCCCAAACTCCCCTTTTCGGGGGTTTTGGTTTTAGAGACGACTTATATATTCTGAGGTAAAAAATTGTTAAAAGATGTTTCAATAACGCTCAGCCAAATCCCAATGTGAGTACACACATACTATCATTGAACTCGATTTTGCTTAATATATAAGAAAGAGGAAGCCTCATAGCAAAATTTCAAAGTCCCAAAGGTTAGGTTCTTTTTTACGTAAATACCTAATGAGATAATCTCGAGTGGAAAACAGACGACATTGCCTGATATGGTGATTGGAGGAGAAGAAGGGAGTTTTTCAATAACCAATTACCTGATAAGCAACATAATCCAAAATTGTAAATGTTTGTTTGTAGATCAATTCTACAATCACATCATCGAGCTTTATATCATGTCTCGTTTTATTTATCAACCAATATCCATGCAACATATAACAATGCTAAATTTTGTAATACCGATTGATCTAAGTCGCTGTTTTAAACAATGCATAATTCTATGGTTTTCCTCGTTTTGGTCGTATTAGATGGTCACTCTCGGCTGCCCATAAAACCACTGTAAATAATATCACTATACCCTCCTTAACGCCAAATCCCATGGATTGGCAGGTACGGATCTGTACTGTTTTATATATTTGGAAACGAAGTCCTCCTGCATAATTTTCAAGTCTATAATCCAGTTCACTCTGGAAGATACCATTTTAAATAGTCAGACAGATAAAAAATATTTTCAGCTACTCGTTGTGATTGGACTTCGCTAACAGACATCAGCCCACTACGCCAAGAATATAAGTTAAAAACTAGCATACAATTTAATTTGTTCTAGATTTGGAGCTTATTGAATTAAAAAAATAAAAATACCTTAATATATTTTTAACTTTTCTGAACATTGAAAATTGAAAACTATTCCGTAATTCTTTATTAAAAGAGTTAGTGTAATATGGCAGTAGTAGGCCTTGTTTTATGTTGGAGACACAATCGACGGAGTTGGGAACCCACAATCACACGGCCACCAGGTGTGATGAGGCCTTACTTGTAACTCAACACTAAAGCTCACAAACACAGGAACCATTTGATCTTCAGCTTTAGTGGCCGCGCACTTGGCATTTCTAAGTGTGGAAGAGATTCCTATCCGTCGTGGGCTGTTTGTATCACTGTCCGACTCATTTTCTTAGTGAGTCTTAAGTTGATCTTTACAAACGGAGACCTCATATTAGTGAAAAACTTATGGGTGCATGTATCGCGTCTAAGGTTTCCTTCGGGTGTGTTGATTATCCCTATAGAATCAATATTAGCAACGCTTATTTATATTCAGTAATTTGAAACAGTCAGGAGTTAAGCGCCCTTTACTGAATACCGTTTTAAACTAGGACATCTGATAATATGTATTAGTAGGGTACCTCATTGGAAGGTTCCAAGAAAAAATAAAGTCCTTTACATCATTTTTCATAAACTAACGAAGCGAACATTAATCCTGCGGGCGTTTGCACGCAGATTCTTTAATTGAATAACAGAAGTAGTAAGGCGTGTCTATTGTAATGGTGCTAATGAACACATACTGAAAATTATTGATTTTACCAATGGAAAATATTTTTCACTGTGTGAATATCATCATCAAGCAAATTTTTAGGATTAAAAGAGCCAATTTTGAAGAGTGAAGTCGGAGAGCAGGATATGACCCCGTTTTATGAGATAAAAAATGAAACAAAGCTGATTTTCTCAAAATTACATAATATTTAATGAAAAAATAAACTGTAACACGTTGCAAATTTTTAAGGGCAAAGTGGAGGAATAACTAAGATCCTGTAAGTAAACGTATGTGGAAGCGTATAATAATAGTACGAATGGAGCCCCTATAATAGTTTATGAGTATTCGGGAAGTTAAGCCATGTTATAAAGAGTACGTTTAAATTTATTTCAATATCCGTAAGTTAATTCAAAAGTTACTAATATTTACATCTGGGACACAACTATATATATATTTAGGTAATAAAAGAAATAAAAAAAAATATAGAAACATAAACACGTTTCATCAAATCGAAATGCATAATATTTGGTTACTTTTCAGTAACATTTAAGTCAAAAAGCAATGTATATAATAAAAAGTATAAACCAAACAAAATAATGAAGGTTATAAAAAACATTTCAAACAACAAACATATGGTATCGAATTCAAAAACAAGTAAATTAAACATGTAACCCTTTCCTAAAACTCAACACAGAGATAGGATAAAATGGTTTGTAATAATAAATTTAAATTTAAAATTAACTGTGTCACAACATTTAATCCAACTGGGGGGAGGGTGATTTTGGATTGAAGAGCCATTATGTTTGGCTTGTTTCATATCTTCTTAGTCATATATTTGGTGTATTCTTTTATTTTCATAATTTTGAAACTTCCTTGATGCCAAGTTAAGAGAAGAAAACAAGTTTTCAAAGTTTTCATTGTCTGTTGAGGACATGCGTGTTGAAATGAACGCGGTACACGAGTAAATTTTTAATGGTCGAGACATCGCGGCACGAGTGATTTGTTGCATTCCTCCCTCAGGCACATAAGATTGGGAGGAAACGTATGATGGTTTCTTTCCAAACGTAGTTTGCGTTTAGGGCAATGGTTGACAGGATAAATTTTGTAATACTACATTTTCCACTTGTTATCATGTGGATTTTTATTCCTTCTGCTATAGAATTATTTTTTTGTGCGTAACCACCTCGCCTTTTGTAACAGTTTTGCTAGAGTTGCATCAACTGGCATATTCCGCAGCGTGGTTTATTGCATGATTGATGGCATGTTGTGTTTGAAAATTTTGATTGTTGGTCTTTATCTTTAATATCAATTTTCTTGATGAAACTAATGAGAATTTTTTCTTTGCAAAATTCTTTGGTTTTCTCGTTTGAAAACTAATTCTAGGGGAAGGTCTATTATCCTCTATTACAAAGATCCTTTTGTTTCTGGAGATTGTTCCAATATTTTGTAGGCGGTCCTTAATAATTCCATGTTACTTTTGTGTAATCCAGGATGGTACTGAGTTTACAAATTTGGCATCTTTTTCAACAACAGTTAAAACATGGGTTTTGTATTTTTAGGCTTAGCTATTTCACTGTTTAATCAATTTTTGCAGGGTAATCCTCTCTGTTGATTATGAATTTGATAATGTTTGTTACATAATTATTGGAAGTCAGTGTCATCCTGTACATAGATTACTTAGCTCTATAGAGCAAGATCCTTGTGTATCAGAATTTACTTTGATATACTGTGGAATGGCAGCTATCCATAATGTAAATAATTTGCAATACTGTTTGTGTCCTTAACAATGAATTTTAGTTTTAAAACGACCGTGCTATTTTAATAAAAAACGTCCTACAATCAAGAAAGGTCAACAGAATTTGTCGATGTTATTTCCAGGTGAAATCTAGTGATGAAAATAATCATTTAAATTCTTCTAGGAATTGTTTCAAATTTTCCAAAATTCCATTATTCCACACAGCAAGAAAATATATCATCAATATAACGAAACCAAGCCAAGGGTTTGAAAGTGTGTTGGGTTGATAAAAAGTTTTTCTTCGAGTAACACCCCATAAAGAAAGATTGGCGTATGAAGGAGCCATTTTTTTGTCCCCATCGCTGTGCCTTTTATTTTGAAGAAAGTTTTTGTCTAGAAACTTAAAATTGTTTTTCATCAGTCCAAAATCATAGTAATTAAATGAGTTTATAAAATAAGAAGTGGGTAAAGTGGTTTTTTTTCGGTCTTTTTTTCATATAAAAATTTCCTAATTAGCTTCGACGCCCTCGTCATGTGGAATATTGGTGTAGAGTGATTCTAACGTCCAACTGTAGCTAATATATATATATATAATAATATATATATTGATATATATATATATATATATAAATATATATATATATAATATATATATATGAATATATATAGCAGGGTGTTTCATGAAGTTCCTTTCTCCCCCCATCACTTCTACAAGCAAACATTGTACTAGTTAAAAATTAATGAAAAAATGTGTTATATAAACATAGGTGGTCCGGAAAAAAACGCTTTCGTTAGCGGAGTTTACAGCTAGCGAACAGAATTTCGCCTGAAATTTCCTGGGTAAAGAGTAAAAATAAAGCTCATTACTGGAACTTTTTGGAAAGGAGTTAATTAAAGTAAAGAAATATCGTGGATATCATTATGTATTTTATTATAACCGTGATAAAGGCTAATTAAAATAGGTTTTCAGAAACGGTACCTTAGTAATAGTTTTTTGAGGGGGATTCAGGGTTATTTTAAATGCAAAAAATTGGGGCACGAAACAAATGTTTTTATTAAGTTTGATGTACGAATAACTTTGGTTAAATTGGTTAATAAATACATAAAGTGTATCAACAAACAATTTAATTGTAGAGAATTTAATTCTTTTCTGAGAAAATTGATATAAACAAAAGTGTAAAAAAATAAAACAGAAATACAGTACCAAAAAACTCTATTTTTATTCAGTATAATACATTACTAGTTTTAAGCAAAAATTAATCAGGTTGGGCCACACCGTACCACGCACCTTTTTTATAATAGATGTTCGAAAATGAAGGCCATCATTATCATATACATTTTTGCAGACACGTTTGTTGTATTGCTTTCTCGTTGCGTTTCTTAATTTTTTAACGGACCTTTTTCCCCCTGTATCTTGCACAGCCCGAATCCCATAATAACGCGGCAAATTAATTCAATCACGAGAATTCACTTTGTTGTCTTGTATACAATGTCCCTTTCATCCATGCCCCGAGTATGGCCAATAATCTCAATGGAGATAGATCCTGGTGATCTTGTTGGCCCCCCCCCAAGGGGTGAGGCCCCTCCACGACCAATCCAGTGTCCAGGAAATTTGACTGATTTAAGTAAGCAGAAAACGGCACGTTGAAAAAGTGGGGAGGAGTTGCTCCGTCATGCTGGAAGTAGAAATTTATTTGTCTGAGATTGTAAAGGAACATTTCTCTAACAGACTGCGGCAAACTCTTCATTGAAGGAAAATGCAAATAGAAACTCGAGCATTTAGGCGTCCAGGTTCAATATGAGAAGGTCCAATCAAGCCGATTGGTGCAAAAGGCCACAGGCCAGCATTGGGACACTAAATCGGGTGTTGAAAAGTTCTGTTTTCCCACTACCCTCATGTGGATTTTCTTCTCCCCATGAGTGTTCCATTGTGCAAGTTATTAGACACCTATCCCGAGTGAATTGTGCCCTCATTCCGTAAAAACAAAATACGCTTGTAGAGTTATGATTATTAATATTCAAAAAAGTTGCAAAACTCCAACAGCTGAAGCGGAACCATCCCCTAGCCTGTAGAATGGTTGAAACCTTTTGTTTGATGAAACGGATAAATTTTTTTGTTTCGATTAAGTGAACCTCCACAGGACCGTTTGACTGCGTAAACATCCTATCCACCTAGAAATACGTCCCGTGTACTTACACCTGTGACTGCGATGAACAGCATTAATAACATATCATCAATCAAGTTGGACTAGCTGCGTTCATAATTGGGTTTCTAAGTTAGCTTGGGTAAGTGATTCCCTGTTTCCCGAAGAGTACGAAAAAGTTCCTGAAATTGTATTTTTGGTATCTGGAATTCCTCCTAGTTAGGGTAACGTAGTTATCATAGTTCTTCTGACAGCAGCTTCTAGCATGTACCATTATCAAGTAGCCCAAAATAAAAAACCATATCAGCGTATTCCTTGCTGATGTAGAATAAGTAAGGAGACATATCTTTTTCAACTGAATAAACAATCGGAATTATAACTCACAGAAAAAATTGCATTTAATAACACGATTCACAGAACCCGATATCTCCTGCTGTAAGCTTGCAAAAACACCGACTAATACATAGTTCATAGACGAAACAGTACAGAATAACACCATTGGTTGATCAGCTGTTTTATACGTTGCGTAAACCAACTTAAGAAATTAAATAAAACAGAAAAACTGCATTTCGATGATTAGTAAAACAAAAATGGGAAAAATGTTTGCTTCACAAAACATTTATTTTTCAAACATTTGGATGTGTAAATTTTTATTTAAAAAAAAAGTATCAACGTGCCATAATTAAAAACATGATATTTTATTTTACAAACTAAATTTATTTAACAGTTTTAATCTTGCTTTCTTTAATTTATCTCATCATTAAGTTACAAACATTTTGTTTTTTGTTTTTATTTTAATCTTAATACCGTACGGTATTTCTTTACAGCTAGTAATGTATTATACTGAATTAAAATCGATTTTTTGGTACTGTATTTCTGTTTTATTTTTAGACCTTTGAATAAATCCAATTTTTCTCAAAGAATTAAAATTCTCTACAATTAGACTCCTGTGTTGTTTGATTTTAATAGTATTTATTACCAAATTAACACCGTTAATGTACATCAAACTTAAAAAACAACATTGTTTCGCTTGGCCCAAATTTTTTGCATATTAACCCTGAAGTCCCTTCAAAAACTATTACAGGTACCGTTCCTGAAACCTATTTTATTAGCCTTTAACAGGTAAAAATACAATAAGAATCCACGATATTTCTTACTTTAAATTGATACCTTTCCAAAAGTTCAGTAATGGCTTTATTTTACTCTTTACTCCAGGAATTCAGGCGAAATCTTTTCGCTAGCTGTAACTCGCTAACGAAGCGTTTTCGGTACCTATGTTAATATAACATTTTTTCATTATTTTCTACTAGTAGCAATGTGCTGTAGAAGTTGGGGGGAGAAACTTCATGAATCACCCTGTATAATATATATATATAAATATATATATATATATATATAAGTATATATGGAATGTAAGGGTTCTAGACCACTGTGGGAAGTCATATATATCAGGGGAAATATACTATATATTGGACAATAAACGAATCTGTTAGATATGACATTGTAAGGGGTTCTAGCTCACTTTTGGGACAGTCAGAAAATCAAACGTAAATATATGTCCATTGAACCATAAAGACAATAAACTAATCTGTAACTCACGAATGAAAAATTAACCGTATCTATAGCTGTTTTACTGATTCATTGGTAGGCCTTCTAACATTTCCTTAAGCTGTTTTTAATGAACAAAAATCCCCATAAAGAAATCTTCAAAATCTTTATTCCACGAAGTTAATTGTAAACACAGTCCCTTATCTTTAATAGTCTTCCTTTCCAGTAAACAACCAAGTGTAAATAATTTCTATTTTTGTTCAATTCTTTAATCTTTTTTCCATCCCAAAACAGTCAAAAATCTGTTTGGCAAGTGTACTTGACAATCTTCACAACTCGGCAATTATTGTAACAACCCGAATTTATCTTTCATTTTCTCCAAATTCACAATTTTGTATTTCTTAATTTCTTCTTAAGTTTCTATTAATTTCTTGTATTCTTTGAATGTTAAATCACCAACCTTATTCAAACTCTTGTAAACAAGAGCCATTTACATAGATAAAAATTAATACTTCTACACTCTTTAAGAGTGAAAAATTCGAACACTATACTTCCAAAAAATACACAAAAACACGGGGTTTTGACCCTAAAACACGGTTTATTTAGGGTCAAAAACCACAGCTCTTAAGGTGCAATATATACTCAGAGTTTTTTTTTGAAAAATCCTGAAAATTCTACTGAATTTCTCTAATTATTGCGAATTTTTAGCTTTAAAGTTGATAATGTGAACGAAATATTTTCTCCGAAAAATCACTACAAATCTAATGAAATCTTAATGAAAAATCTTCGTAAAAGTTAAATAAAAAAAATTTTTCTATAGTAATATAGAATTTAGAATCAAAGGCTGAGTAAACCAAAAATTGTGCTGATTTGTATCCAAATTTTAGTACTTAAAACGTATACTGTACTTTTCAATAATTTTAGTGTTAGTTAAACAAATTTTTTTCCTTCTTTAAATAGAAGAAAACAAAAGGCTGTACAACTACAAAATTTGATGCTGATTTTAATCAGAATTTTGATAAAAAACCATAGAAATCAACTGAATTAATTGCTATTTATCAGCTTAATAAAAAGCATAATTTTACTAAACAAGTAAAAACTTGGCAGATTCAAATGTTCCCTAGATTTAAATGAAGAGGAAAAAAGATATCCAGTGCCCGTAAGCAAAAAAGATTTTTTCGATCACATCAAATTTACCCGACATTATACGTCCAAAGAATCATTTGAAAGATACAAAGAAATTTATAATAAAGAACTAAATTATTTGAGGGACTTGGGCTAAAGAGAATCAAATTGCCGATGGTACACGATAAGATGTACAACAGAGAAATAATTGCGTGTGAACTAAAGAAAAAATTTTAAGGAAAGTAAAAAAAGAACTCAATCTATTTAAAGATGAAAAACATTCAATCAATCGCTAGAGAAAATTGAGTCCATTGAAAACAAACGAATAAAACTACAGTCTGAAAATGATCGAAGAAATCTTGACAAAAACTGCTTAAATGAGAAACCTAGAAAATATCATTGATGTAGAAGTTTTATCCTCAATACATGGTCTACTTTCAAGCAATACATTTTTAACGAAATTTTTGAACGACAATTTCAATGTCAATTATACACAATGATCTTTCTATTTTGCAGCCCATAAAATAAAAGTTTTAATAATTCGAAAAAATTTCAAGAACCTGGTTGAAAAAACATAGTAAAGGATATCTTTCTTTAGGAATTGCGAATACGAACGAACTTTAGTGAACGTGTTGAAACACAAACTTGCTCCAATTGTTACATTTACTATAAAAGCAAGCGAGATCATTGATGTAAACGACTTTAATACTAAGCAATTTAATAAATTGACACATCGAGAACAGTACGAAATCATTTCCCAAATAAGGGTTCTGGAATGGACAATTTAAAACGCTGCAAACAACTATTTTAGAGCCTTAATAAACCACGATATAATGAAACGCAGGATCATATATCGATTTGCCAAAGAAGAAATCAAAAGATAAGGAAAGCTTGTGTAATATCAAAAATAAAGATGATTTCTGTTTTGTTTTTATTCTTATCCGATGCGCTATTGAAAAACCTGAAAAGGAATGCTGACAGAGCAAAGCCAAATACGAGAAATTTGTAAATGACGAGATATTTTCAGGTTTCGAGGTATCCAATGTCCTTAAAAAGTTACTATCAATTATTTGAAAAAAACGAAGCACAGTAAAGCAAGTATAATTATCCGAATAATGTCTGGTAAATGTCTATAGTTTTGATGAAAAAACTCAATATTGTTCCGTTACAAATTTCAGAAAATTTATGATGCCGAGTTAGAAATCGATTTATTATTGTGTATGTTTAAACAAGATGACAAATCTCATTATGTTTTGATAACAGATTTTAAATAAGCTCGTTTTCCTCTCAGTTATCTAAGTGTAAAAATAAAAAATTTCTATGCAGAAGATGTTTAAGCCATTTCTACAAATCTGGAGATTTAACAGACCATTTAGATAAATTTTGTAAAATCACGAAGTTTGTAAGGCCAATTATGCCGTTTCCAGGTCAAACAACAACCATTTATTAATTTATCAAAAGAAAATTTTCTCATCCTTTACGTTTACTTATTTAATGGGATTTTGAAAGCAATTATTAGAGAAGATTCCCACTCACATGCAAAAAACAATCGCAAAAGTCCGACTACAACCAAGAGTTCAGAAGCACATTCCTTATGTCTTTACTCTATATTTAGAGAATGTCAAAATGTGAGCCAACAATCGCAATGTACAAAACCTGATATGTTATCGGAGCCAATAAATGAAGAAGATTTGCCGAATGTTTCCAAAACAATTGTTTGGAAGGAGCTCAATAAATTATCGAAATACATAGCTAAAAAATCTAATTCTAAGAACCGAAAAACCCATGAAATTAACTGGAAGAAGATAGGAAATTTCGTATCAAAATTCCAGTTCTTTGTCATATTTGTGATTGTGAGGGTTTTGATAAATCAAACAACGAAAAAAAAGTACGAGATCATTGTCATTTAACAGGTAAATTTCGAGGTGCTGCTCATTTATCTTGTAACTTGTGAATCTCAAATTTCCTCATAAATTATTCCCGTTTTTCCTGCCACCAATATGTCAAAATTTACGATGCTCATTTGTACATAAAAGAACTTGGCTAAACAGTATGGTAAATGTTGATTTGATCGCAAACACAGATGGAGAAAATATATAAATTATTCAGTAAATTCAGGATATGGGTAGTGACGTTTGAAGATGATAAACCAAGAAAGTTCATCAAGTTTTCTTTAGTAGATACGTCAGATTTATGCAATCGTCTATTAGAAAAGTTAGCTAAAACCTCAAAAAAGATGATTTCATAACATACAAATCATATTATATTACAAGATGGTCTGGAACGCAATTCTAGATAGGACAAAACCCAAATGGACGAAAGAAGAAATCTCTTAAAATTATCTACTCTGGAAAAGGTATATTTCCTTACGAATTTATTCGACAGAGTATTGAAAAACTTGATTACACAGAAGAATTGAGAATTTCAAGATTTCTATTTCACTTTTGAGACAGACGAGGAGCATATCTGAGAAAGATTTTCAACACACTACCTTAAGATTGTATGGAAACAAATTAAAATGTTAAAAAAATCTAGGAAATTACTACTCCGATCTCTATAAACATTTCCCACAGAAAAAAGGGAATGTTCTATTTGCTCCGCTGATATATTTGAAAATTTTAGGAATATTTGTTTTGAATTGCTATAAACTTGATCCCAGCACACTATCTAACTAGCTCCACAGTCTATGCATGGGGATGCTATGTTAAAATTAACTCGAAGATAGACATTACAATTAATTAGTGATTATAATATGTATTTGATGATCGAAAAAAGGTATTCGCGGAGGGCATTTCTCAGTGTATTAAACGATATGTGAAAAGTCAAATAACAAATATTTAAAAGATTTTGATATAGACAAGAAAGCCCGAAAAACCTATTTGTTTGTACGTCCGAAGGCAAACAACCCTTTATGGGTATTGGACTTATGCAATAATTTACCATATAACGAAGATCGAAGTGGATGGATCCTAAAACGCTATACAGACAAGCTAGAATGGAAAGAAAGACAATTTTTGGAAACTCACTGGCGACGAAGGAATTTTTTTTTAAAATGGGGGGTGGTCAAAAATATTCTCGAAGTCGACTCTTGGATATCCAAACAAATTTACACGAACATTCACAAGGATTTGCTCTCTTGCTCCCGAACAATTATAAAAACAAAGACTTTGCACAACTCTACTGGATAGAACTGAATACGTTGTTTTCATTCGAGAAATTTGAAGTTTCTATTTGGAACAAGGTATGATTTTTGAAACATGTGAAATAGAGTTATTGCATTTCGACTCAGAAGCCTTTTATGAAAAGAATACATTGATTTTAACAGACAAACATGAGAACCAAAGCTACAAGCGTACTTTGAAAAGGGGACTTTTACAAGTTTAGATGAACAACTCTGTTTTTGGAAAAAGTATGGGAAAATGTGCGAAATAGGGATGTGATATTAGACTAGGAAATGAAGAATTTTCAATGAAACAAGCTAAGAAAACAAATTTCAAAATGCTTTAAAACATCTTTGACGACAACTGTTATAGTCGAGTCACATTGTATACAAACCTAAAAGGTTAAATTTAACGAAACCGATTTTACATAGGATTTTCAAGATTTTTCTCGAGCCTCTCCGCAAAATGCATAAATGTAACGAGTTTTATTACAACAAATTAAAGGAAGTTTGATCCAGATTTGAATCTTTGTATACATGGATACAAGACAAGTTTATTTTTCTAGAATTGAAACGAGATCCTTTTAAAATTTATTAAAGAAAATATAGATGACTTTGATACAAGTGATTATCCAAAAAGACTCATGAATGTTTCACTACTCAAAAAATAAGAAAAAGTTCATAGGAAAATTCAAAAGACGAACTAAATAGCCGAAGTTTTAGAAGAATTTTTGTGGTTTAAAGATCAAAGATGTAACTCGTTAACAAATATCTTAGACAAAAAATCCAGTTTAGGTTTGTAAAAGGAATTAAGAAGAAGCGTTTGTAAAATAAAAACAATAAATATCGAAAACTTGAAGCAGAATGTTTGTTCGAAGATAAAGAAGAATTTAATGGGATATGACTGTAGATAAAAAAAGCTATAAACATAGAATTTGTACACCGTCAACTATAGAACAATTTTTTAGCACTGAACGCTAAAGATGATAAGAGAATCCGGTATCTAGAAAATAAGATCGAATACAGTACCTTTATGGCTATTAAAAATGAAGCAAAATCTGATATATTAGGATGAGTTAAATAAACTTGGACAACTTTGACATTGGTAAATGGAAGATGATTTGAATTCACTGCCTACAAATGCCAAGCAAAAAAAACGAAATAAATAATAGATTCTAAAATCGTTTCAAACTCCCAAAACGGATTGTATAGAATTGCAGCAAAATGTTCAAAATGTAAGACAAATAAAGAGGTAAATTTTATAAAGAATCCTAAATGAAAAACAAGTAAAGAAAAGAATCTAAAGAATAAGGAAGAAATCGATGTGTGAGGGTGGTGTGATTGAAGCTAGAGAAATTTCAATGCACCAGTACGAAAAAAGTCTTAAAATGAGAAAAATTATAACTTTAGCGAATTGACGATTTTATGGGCAGCAGATTTAGGTTATAATGTCTAACTATTCAGATCAAAATGAATGGATTTAAGTATATGTTAAATGTTATTGATACTTTCTCAAAATATGCTTGGTCATAAGAGCTATCAAAAACAGACAAAAAACAGGTCAAGGAATTTTTTATTTCAAAAGCTTTCAGAAGATATAGTAAAAAGATGCCATAGAGGATCAATCACAAACCTTCCAAACTTACTTCATACCAGATAAGGGTTTTAGGTGGGGGGTAAGATTTAAAAATAAAGAATTTAACGATGTTTTGAGAAAACTAACCAACATTAAGGATTTAATCATTACTGAAAACGCAAGAGAAAATCAAGTATTGGTTAGAGAGATATAGACAGAACTCAAAATGAGAGAACTGAAAGATAATTTTTTGAGATTAATAAAAAACTTTTAAATGGATCGATATTCTTCAAAAAAATCGTTAAAGAAATATAACGATACTGTTTCATAGCACAATCAAAATGCAAGGCCTTAAAGGACGTAGTATAAAGGATGCAGACAAAAGAGTTATTAGAGTCGGTTTTTAAGTATGTTCCACCAGAAATTCACAGCCGAAATAAGCTAAAATTAAAGTCAATGATCATCTAAGAATTGTTAGTAAAAATACAAACATTTTCGAACAAATAATAAGAACGAATTTGGTCAAGAAGAAACTTTTGTGATTTATCAAATTAATAACACAGATCCTGTAACTTATAGTATAAAAGATTTAAATAAATGAAGAAATAACCGTAAAGTGTTTTTATGAATATGAAATTGAGAAAAGTCAAAGATTATTTCTATATAAATGGAGCCCAAAAAGAAATGTTCAATGTGCAAAGAATTAAAAGGTTTTGGAAGAATTTTAAAAAAAGATAAGAGTAGAAAAGATGGAATTATTTATAATTGTAAAGATTGTTTTATAGGAAGTATCATAAAGAGCTGTATGATAAGAATAGAAAAATATAACTATGGAAGAGAAAGAATGTCGTTAAATTTAAAGAAACTAAAAAAAATTTTCAGAGTTTAATAGTGATCACTATAGTAGAGATAAGAAAAGACTCATATTAGTAAAGATTGTGTAAAGAAGAATCACCATAGATTAAATTATGAAGATACTCAATGTGAATGTGGAAGAACTATAAAATAGGTTAAATAATTATCAAAAACATTTGTACAAAACCAAAAATATCATAAGTTTAAGAGATTTAACATTTTTCAGTCGTGTAAATAATTTTTTTCTATATCAAATGGAGTCTCAAAAGAAACTGTACAAAGTGGTCAAGAAGAGAATAGAAAAGACTGTTTATTGTAAGGAATTATATACGTTTAAAATGAAACAAATTAACTTTTAGGAAGAGAAAAAGTGTTTACTTTTTTGTATAAGAAATTAAAAAATATATTCTGAATTTAATAACTGGCAGTATAGTAAAGATTAGGAAAAGATGCTTTTTGCAAAGATTGTGTCTACAAAAAATTTTCGAGCGGAAAGTTATAAAAACGAAATGGCCTTGTGAATATGAAAAAAAAATTCTACGATGGTTAACCTAGTTTATGCTAAACATTTTACAAACAAAATATAATAAATCGAGAGTTTTTAGTAAAAATTTAGAAACAATATTTCATCTGTGTAATTTAGATATTCTAATAAATCAGCTCGAGATTTCTGCCATATTTTGTAGTAAAATGATTTCCGTTGTATAAAATATTCAAAGATTCTTTCATTTGGTTGTAGAGATTTTATACTATTTGGATCTCCATGTCTAAATAAAATTTTTCCATTTCTGGGTAATCAATTTCAAGGTTCTATTCCTTTTCAATCTTTTCGGTATTTCTCTCTTTTGAGTCTCTGATAATACGTAATAAGGCCCATTCCCACATGTAGATTCTTCTTAATATAACACAAAAACATGGTGTGTTTTTTCTTATCAAAAAAATCTTTACAAACCAAGAGTCTGGATTCATTAAGTCAATTTTTTACACTTTGTTTTTGCAATTATTTCCTGTTTTGAATTTCATCATTAATATTGCAAGTGCTTAACATTTGTCTCTCTAAAATAATTTAATCTTGTTTTCAAGTTTTTGTACACACCTAAATTTACGAATAGCATTGGTAAAACATCTCTCTGTAGACCCATTGTTGAAAGCTTTTTTTGCTTCTATTTTATGAGATCTTAAAATTAACGAAATAAAGTCCCTGATTCATTAATGAAAATAGTATCTTTGGTGAATATTTGCGAGGTGGCCCTCGAGGGCTACCCTTATCTGTTTTAGATAAAAGTTAATGAGATTTTGGGTCAACCTTCCATCGACATTATTATTCTAATACGCTTTTTCTCCTGTATTAGTTTATATTCCAAATATTTCTGCAACATCTTTAGCCTTAAACCAAAATTCATTTATTTTCCGATCAACAATTGTTAAAATTTCTTTTATTATTGAAATTTTAGTTGATTAATTTCTTAGATCCTATGACTGACTCCATTTAGATAGAAAAAATTTTAACAAGCAATTTTTATTTTTGAGAGACCTGGTTCATCTAATAAAAAACAGTACAGGGATGAAGATTGTTAAGGGGCCATTCGAATAGACCCTTGTTATTTAAAAGTAAAAATATTGAATTTTGTCATCATCATCAACGTTTAATATGATGTGCTGTGTCCATAGTGTTTTTCATATTCTATATATTTCTGCAAACATCTTTTCGCTTAAACCAGATCACATGTGGGGGGGGGTTTTTTAATTTTATATTTTTTAATTTCGTCTACAATAGTTAAGATATTCGTGTTTATCGATAATGTAAGTTGGTTATTGACGCAGATCCCAAACAACTGAACTCCATTTAGAAAGAAAAAATTTAACAAGCAATTATTTGAGTGTAAAAGTCCAGATTCATTAATAAAAAATTGAATTAGGATGTAATTGTTTGTAAGAGTTCGCGATTCGATACCTCTTGTCAGAACGTATTGTTTTTGTGAATATTTTCTCAGGGTCTATGGGATAGACTCCAGTGATTTTATACATTTAAGGGCTATTTTTCTCGTCCCCCCCCCCCCCCCCCCAAGGGGGGTTCCCCCCCCCCCCCACCCCCCCCCCCCCCCCCCCCCCAAAAAACCGGTGGAGAAAACACACCCCCCCCCACCCCACCCCCCCCAAAACGACCCCACAAAAAAAAAAAAAAAAAAAAAAATATGGGGGGGGGGGTGAAAAAAAAAAAAAAAAAAAAAAAAAAAAAAAAAAAAATGGTGTAGGATCGTCATTTTAAGTTCCTAATCGCCTCTCATCAATCTTCAAATAAATTGTGGTTTGTTTATACTCTTCATTATTTAATAATTTCCCTCAGAGTCCTTGAACTAGTTAAGGAACAATTTTTGTGATTTGACTTTTATTATTTTTTTCTAATTGGAATATATATCGATTGCATTCGGTTTTTCACTGATTTTTTGATCCAGTAATGCAAACAATTGGGCGGAAAAAGAGTGTACAAAATTTCAGATTCTTTGTGTAAATGTTCGGTATGATTTTCAAAACTAGGTTCAACGAGATTTACAATGTAACTTCAATTACATCAAACGGTCTAAAATTTTGGCGTTTTATTTCCTAAATATACCTGATTTGGCCTCAATAGTTTTCTTGAACAAAAACCCTAATAAATCTACAATACTTGCTGAAAACATTAGCTTCTTAACTGTGATATTTATTTGAATTTTATTAGAGAGGATAATATTTTTTTGCATTTCAAAACTTGTTTTTCGGTCAAAGTTTTTAAAAAGATTTATATCTGATTCGTTTTGAATGTTTTTCCAGATAAATTTTTTAAGGGAATTATTTTATTTGATCGAAAGTATAATATCCTTTGTTTAAACCATAATATTTTGTTACGTTCTTCTCACTAAATCCTATACAATAAGGAGAACCTTTCAACTAATATTTAATACACAAATTTTCAGAATAAAAACCGCTTAAACCGATAAAATAATTTGATTCTTCCTCTAAGTGTATAGGATGTTCCCAAGTTTTAAAAAACTAATTTAGAGCTTTCTTGAAAGTCAACTGAACAGCTTCATTTCGCAAGCGTTGCTTCAAGATGAAAATCTTTCTATTTATAATGGTGAGAAATTTTTAAAGCAAAAAGATCAGATAAAAACTTCAAACGTTTGTATAAGAAAATAAGAAAAGATCAACCAATCAGATTGTTAATTGTTGGTTTCAAGTGGAATGTGGAAAAACAACTTTATTATTGAATTGTTTACTCTACCAATAGGTTGAATTCCCTTATTCCAATTTGTATGTTTTTAGTAAATCTTTAGAACAAGACGCCTAGATTAAAAATTACAAGAAATATTTGAAAATATTAGAAGAAAAACTTAAACAAAAAAAAATATCACATTTTTATAATGCTTCTGACGGACATAGTTTTCCGTTAAGCGAATGTAAACCACAATTCGTTTAATTCCGTTTTTGATGATTGTATTTTGGAAAATCAGGACGTTTATTAAGGAAAATAATTTTCGTAAATGTCTCGTCAACAAAAACATATCATTGTATCTATCTTTCCCAATGCTTTTCAAAGGTTATGATAAACAAGTTATAAGAAATAAACCTGAATATGTTAGTGTGATTTTTAAGCAAGATGATCACTATTCGAGAAAGATTTTAATAACAATTATGTGGGATCATGATATTGAGTTTTAAACCACTTTATTGAGTTATGTGATAAAATTTGGAAGGAAGACTACGGATTTTTAACTATTAAATCTAACTTTGAAGCCTAACAAATGGCTAAATATTTGAATAAATTTTCCAATATAAACGTGTGATAATCCTAGTTGTTTTCAATGTTTTTACGTTCACGTTCCCACGATATTGTATTTTTTCCCACGTATCATGTTTCCAACGTTCATGTTTTACGATTTTTTAACGTTCCAGACGTTTCACGTTCCACGTTCACGTTCATGGTTTTCATCACGTTTCTCATGGTTTCAACGTTCTTCGTGTTTACGTTTCACACGTTCATGTTTCACCTGTTCGTGTTTTCACGTTCCACGTTCAACGTTATTAGCGTTCGCGTGGTTCACGTTTCGGTGTTCACGTTTCCACGTTCCACGTTTACGTTTCCAAAATTTTCCTAAATAAAATGGTCGAACGTAACTTCGTGAAGAAGCGAAAAAACCGTTGATCAAGATCGAAAAGAAATTTAATCAAAGAAATTTTAAAGAACAGATTCGAATGGAATGAAAGAAGAACAAGAACTTATTCAACAAAATTAATCAACCTGTAACTTCCTGCAATAAAAAATGTTGAGGGCAAAATTGAAAATGTTTTAAGCGATAATCAAAATTTGATGAATTTGGTTTCCAAGTTTGTTGCGACAATTTGCTGATATTGTCGATACCAGAATCTTGAGTTTAGAATTGCACAAAATTACCATCTTCAACACCATTTAGACCTCGAAATCATTTGAAGACTCTACCATAGTCTGAAACCAATAAGTCCTGGAACAACGGATAATAATAAAATTGGTGAAGATTTGGTAAAAAATTTTCTTCCTAGAGCAAAGGATGATAAATTTGGTTTAGTATTGGGACAGAAAAAAAGAAAAGTTTTATGATTGGAAATTTGCCCGTGAATTTTGAGCATAATGATATCATTATATAATGAAAAAAACATATGAAGGAACTCAATGTTTATGGAGATTATTAACAGCACTGATGTTCACAAAAGACGGTTTATATATCTGAAGAAGACCTTGAAAAAGTAGATACTGAAATTTTTATGGAAATCTGATTCAATTTACCAAAAATAATGAAATCCATCAACTAAGAAACCAAAGTCAAGGTAAAGGTAAAAAAATATCTCATATTTGATTAAACCAATTGGGGAAAAACGAATCGAAGGATCCCATGGTGTGGGAGAAAATACAGTTGATAATAAGATTGAGTAACAGATATATCGACGATTTGAACAAAACTCGATGGAATTATTAATTATATTTTATGCTCAAGAGAAGGCTTGGAAACTAACAATTTCTTTGAACGAAAAGAAAGCGATTAAAGATTTTATTTTCGAACAACACTTGATGAAATGATTGAAAAACCTGATGGAATTTAAATATTTAAAAACGAGTTTTGCCGGCAATAAGTGCATCTATGATTGAGGGTAGTGGACTTTTGAATGATTTATTATCAACAATTTACCTATTGAATTACACGTACCAACTTATCAGTATCTGGGGCCTGCACAAAACTCCGAAAAAAGACTAAAAAAAGAGGAGATACCTGGTATAAATAAATTAGATCAAGCTGCTATGGAACACGGATATATTTTTATGCAAAACGATAGAGACACAAATTCCAGACATATTAGCAGATAAAGTTTTATGCAAGATAAAGCAATGGATAGATTTTTTTATCCAAAAGATGTCCTAGTTGTAGGTGAAAGAATTTGTTGCGCTTGCCAACAGCTGGAAGCAATGTTTTTGAAGAAGTAAAAAACTAGGAATGGGAATCGAATGAGAACTTGAAATTTTTAAACTATATAAATGGAGGTGAATGTAAATTTCAGCAAAAATCAGAAATGAAAAAATAAAATGCCGCTTTTAAGAAGAAAATACACCTTTAGTACATTCAATTTTTAAAATAGATCAACTAAAAAATGGCGAAGATAAGATATTTTTTAACAAATATGACAATACAATAAACTCGAAAAACATAAGAAAAAAAACAATAAAGGAACCAGAATAGAATTTTTCCTTATAATCAGTTTGAAAGAACTTAAAAATGGTTGGACTTTTTGAAAGATTTATTATGATTTTTGGAGAAAAATATTCCAGTTGTTAACAAATGTATGTTACCTTATGTTCGTAAAGCTTGCTCCAATCGTTAAAAAGGATGGTGGATTACGCCTATTGTTCGAAACATTTTTTAAATTGGTTAGATAATAAGAGTTGTGAAGATGTTAACAAGGATCCTGGATTAGATGAAAAAACTTTTGAATTAACGTGAATTCAAACATTGAAAAAAAAATTTTCAAACCTTTAACAATGTCGGTGAGAATTGGAAGAAATCTGCAAAAATATTAAAACATTTTAGAGGAATCTTCATGAGAGAATACATTAACCTTAAAAAGTTACCAGAAATTATGAATGTGGAATTGTGAATTTAGACTCGATTAGAAGGAATTGAGGAACGCATTGGAATGTAGTTATTTATAAAAAATGATAAGACTGCAATGTAATTTTTAATTTTTTTGTTGGATTCGTATTGAAGAAATTGAGGACAAACCACCTATAGAATTGATTAAATATTTGAAAAAAATCAAGCGTTTATATAACGATTTCTCAGATTCCAAGACAATAAAGAACCGATATTAATAAACAAAAAAAATAAAATAAAAAAAAATAAAAAAAAAAAAAAAAAAAAATAATAAAAATAAATAAAAAAAAATTAAAAATAAAAAAAAAAAAAAAAAAAAAAAAAAAAAAAATGTAAAATAAAAAAATAAAAAACTAACAATTAAAATAAAAAAAAATAAAAATATTAAAAAATAAAATTTAAAAAAATAAAAAAATAAAAAAAAAAAAAATAAAAAAAAAAAAAAAAAAAAAAGAATCCCCCAATTTGCGGTCATCATTATGTGTTTTTTGTGTTGAATGAACTGAGTACTGGTAGAAGATTTTTAAAGAAGTTTTGTTAACCTAAATTATTGCTTAATAAATATGTGTATTCACGAAATATTTTTTGGACAGATGTTTGGAACAACAAATCGAAAGTTATTCAAAATGGAAGATAATAGTTTTAATTTGATAGTTTTGTAGAAATGAGTTTGATAACAAGTATAAGAAGAAATGTATTACAAAACCTTCCAGATTCAGATATGTTTGCTGTCGAGATTGAAAGATTTTAAAGCAGAATATGATAAAAAACTTGCAAATTTCATGAGTTCAAATGAAGTTGCTGATAAAAATAAAAACATTGGAAAAAAGAAGTTTGATGATGGTGTAAAAAAATTATTTACCAATTTAATGGTCTCACACTCGAAAAATGCTGATGAAATTACTGAAACGCGATCAAAAGTTGAAGAAGAATTATGTTAGTTTGGCTAATAAGAAAAGAATTGTTCGGTGTTCGACCTGGTATTAACAAACATGAATGTTGTTGTTAAAGAACCACAATTTTTAAAACCTCTAAAATTATCAGAAAACACTCGATATTCGTTGATCTTACACTGGATCCGAGATGTTAAAAATGCCTTAGAATTTTAAAAGGAAAAAGAATTAGCGGTGTTAGTAAAAGGAATTAATCCATTTGATGTTGTTTGTAATGATTCAATTAGAAAGATCCCTATTAAAAATGTTTAATGAACTACAAAACAAACATTAATGAGAATCATAAAACAGACATGTTAAAGATTTTTACAACAGAAGTCTATGAAAAACTTGAAGAAAGAAGTAAAAGATCTATAGAAAATTGTGGATGAAAAATTTACAAATTTTGAGGTAAAATTTCAATCTATATAAACGCGATCTTTATGAAAAATAACAAACTTTTTGTGAAGATTTCGCTAAATTTCAATGAGGGTTTTAATGTAACCGATAGAAAAAAATGGTGAAGTTTATTTTGAAAGAGTAGTTACTAATTAATCTTTACTAACTCATCGATAAATTAATTAAACTAGAAGAAAAACTTTGGCGAAATTATAATGAAAAAAGTTATAAAAGGATAAGCAGTCTTTTGATAAGTTTTAAGTTTAGATGCCATCAAAAAACTTTTGAGAATAAGTTGATCATAAAAACTCGTCTGAAATACAACGATTTATATCGTCGATAAAGTAAAAAAAAAAAATTGGGGGGGTAAAAATAAACTAGAAGAAAACTTTAATAAATTTAAAGAAGATGTTAATAGAAACTTTTGTAGAAAATATTGATAACAGATTTAATGGATTAGGGCGAGCTATGATGACAAATTTTCCACTTATATAAGAATGGCGCTGATATATTGTGTGAGATTGTAAAGAAAAAACTGCCCACAAACGATATAAAATACTATGCAAATATCAATGGAGTTAAGAGAATTTTCTGGAAAATGTGCTGAATGTAACGCAAAAAATGAGGGGGTGCCCAATTTATAAAAACTGATTTTGAAAATTTTTTCTTAATAAATAGAGATGGCGGGACCATTACAGTGTCTTTTCGATCTTTTTATACATGCACACACGAAAGAGATTTGAAAAAAGAAGCCATTGGGATGGACATTTCACAAAAATATGAATTATCCAGAAGATATTGATGAGATTATACGTAAACAAATTGAATTGGTATAACAATTGCTAAATATCAAATAACTTTATCATCATAGTTCATTCAAGAAAATATACATTATCAATTAAAAGATCATATGTCTGTTCTTTGTCTCTATCAACACATTGTTGAGTAATAAAGTTTTT